>NC_056611.1:562413-599396 GCF_018340385.1 Cyprinus carpio
AATGTTTTACTATAAAAAAAAAGTTATGTTTATTTGTTTATTTCAGATGAGGAAACCGTTTAGGAAAATGTTGTAAATGGTTTACATCCTTTGGTCTATTCTTCTCAGATATATAATTTAACAAACTTTGAGCTCAAGAAAACATAATTAAAAAAATAAAGGTATTGTTTGTTGTTTTTTGTTTTTTGTATGGATTTTGAGCTTGTGATTCATCAGTGAAAAATAAAGGTAGGCTATAACTTGCATGCAGGGGCGGACTGGCCATCTGGAGGTTCTGGAGAAGTCCAGAAAGCCTCCATCCAACAGCCGTTGGCCTGCTGACTCATCATCAAAGAAAAAGTGTCAGATAATGTGACGTTGACAGCCGACAAAAGGGGGCGCCTGAATGCATTAATCTTATGTGTTATTATAAGAAACCGAAATGAACATATACGGACAGCATTGTCTTTTAGTACAGCCTCTGGGTCACTTTAGACTCGGATGATCAGTTTTAAAATATTTGAAATGTAAGTCACGTAGATTGCTGTCAGTTATGAAAACCAGAGTTTCCACCGCTCACGTATTAATTCAGTGTTGGGACATGCACTGTAGGCCTAATTGTTAACATTCACTAACATTAACAAAATCTAAATGAAAAACTGACCAATGGAGAACTGCATTTTTCCAATCAAGAGGATAAACACATTACAGTTTAACCAAGTTTCAAGGGGATATGGTTTGCGGCAACGAATGTAGTTTAAAATTACATCGTGTATACAACTCACCTAAACAAAGCGTGCCATCTTTTTTTTCGTGGGAATGAGCACAATCTTTGCAAGCCTTCTAGTCTATGATCCCTGTAAAATTGTAGAACTTTAGTTTTTCAGGCCAAAACACACGTTGCAAAGTTTCGGTAATTAACATCTGCATATTTTAGGTTGGATTCACATCTCGAAGTAGCATTGATTGACACAATGATTGACCCAAAGCAATCGACGGGAGGAAAACTACGTGAAAAATGGGCATTAAGACTAGAGCACCCCAGTCACTAATTTTTAGAAGGCAGCCCACCCTCAGTGATTATTGCTGGAACCTGGTTAATACTTTTTAGTTGCAAAACACTATATATAAAAACAACAAAATACAAATGCACTTAATAAAACAAATTGAATACATGCATATTTTATAAGTTACAGCACTTAACTGAAAAATAAGTAGGCTATTAAGAAAATAAATAACTAAAGAAGGCTGCCTATAATCAGCTTGCTTCCATTTAATGAGATACGCCATACTCCCTCATCTGAATTGAAAAAAAGCGCTTCTACTCTTCAGTGAGGCAAGAAGAGTTTTGAAGCATACACGTAATCTCTGAGCAAAAGCAGAGCCAATTTCATAAAAACAATGTATAGCCTATTTAAAAGCACACATCCAGTGTTTTGTGTGCAGTGAAGGAAATCCACTTTGCAATAGTGGGATTCTTGCTCTCGCCTTACCTGGATCAGAGTATAAATTTTGCGCTTCTCGACTATCTGTCATTTATCACGCTATAGAAACAGACCTAAAATTAAGTATAAAGACGGAGAAGAAAGCCGGGCCCTAGGCAGCTACACATGCAAGGATCCGCCCCACTGCCAGAATGCAGTTAGAAAGTTACTAAAAAACAGTCTATCAGAACATCTGGTGGGGGCGTGTCACCTTGGGTGGCCAAACAAATTCAGAGGGGGCCGGTGCCAGCCACGTGCCACCACGTCGACACGGCTTCTGGACCCAGGTACACTTCACATTCAGCGTTCCTTTCCCGTCTAGCGCACCGACGACTTAATCAGAAAATATACCAACCAACGATAGCACAGGATGGAGGAGCTCGTCACCATGCGCGGCTCCCACAGTGTGCACTGCTAGGGCCCGCGGAGCCCTCCTGAGTGACAAAAAATAACGTCATGCCGACGGAATATACTTTGAGCCTTAAAGCGGCGAGTCGGGTACGCGGCCATTTAACGTGCCCTTATGTGGTGCAACTCGTCTGTTCTATGGACTCCGCACAAACAGCATGTGCAATGGCAACTCATTTCCAAAATGTGATTTTATTTGAAAATAGGAAGTCTGTAAACGCCGTTAACAGAGGCCCGAGACGCTGAAAATGGACGCCACAGAGAGGAAATACTGTAGCAGGCAGATCACTTCACTGTTCCTTAGAATGCACGAAAACTATTGGACGGAAAATCCCAATATTGATTTGGGGCGTTTATATGAATAGTGTTCCTGAGGGGAAGGCGGACTGTCTTCTGAAAGGTTACGTGGTATACTTCACAAAGCTTGTCAGAACATTTTGTTTTTGCTTCAAATTGGGGTTATTAAATCCAATTATTTTAGATTAGTTATTTAATAACTAATATGAAATTATATAAATAATTGTATAATGAATTTACATAATAAAAATTAAATAACTGTAATATACAGGTTTAGGGGTTAAATACAAGATGTTAGTCTTTAATTTTTTTTTCTTTTATGATAACAAATCAAAGAACAAAAAATAAACTTCTGTGATAGCTTCTACTGTGTTTTTGTCAGCAAGGGTCACCACCATGGGTTGTTTGGTCGATGTTATTTGCCACAAAAAATGCGCACAAGAATGTGCTGTAACTACCTGTGCAGATAAGTAAGCGAGACATGTTTTGTAGTTTTCGGTGGGGCCTAATTGGGGCCAGAGAGGGAAATCCAGGGCCGTTTTTCACTCCCAGTCCATCCCCTGACTAAGATCTTGATGTCAACAACTGTCATGTCGAGGCTTGTAAGGTCTGGATTTTAAGAAAATGGATGTTCTCTGCTCTGTCAGGTTGTTTCCTTGGTGGAAGGGGGATGTGGGGGGACAAGTCGGTGTATCAATGGAAGTATATTATCAGATGGCATCTTGCCTGCAATGGAGGACCTGGGAAACATATCTGACAACTGTCCTAGATTTTCCAGTTTCCCTAAACTCTATTGAATGCAAACCGCCTCTGTGAAACCCTTCTGAAACACATGAATACACCAAAACTTGCAGAACTCAGTCTTATTCAAATACAGACACACTGAATGAGCTGGAATGATAGAGGAACTGCTTGAAAGATCAGTTTCATCCGTCAGTATTAAATCTCATGTATTCAAAACACTAAGTGTCAAGATGTGTTTATGACGTGATAAATATCACAACTCACTTCACAATGTGTTTTACAGCTGAAATAAATGAACACAAAGTATTAATAAATTCCTTGTTAAACAAAAGTCTTCTAAAAAATAGATAAAGTGAAATTTAAATTTCAAAATCGCAAACTTTAACGATGTTTACCGAAAGATC
This sequence comes from Cyprinus carpio, assembly GCF_018340385.1. NCBI lineage: Eukaryota > Metazoa > Chordata > Actinopteri > Cypriniformes > Cyprinidae > Cyprinus > Cyprinus carpio. The sequence goes on from NC_056611.1 coordinate 565,730, forward strand.
GAATAACTGACCATTGAGTTTTTTTTTTTAATGAAATGTCATACAAAAGGGCAAGAGGTTGTGTGCTTGTCACTTTGTTTTCCTTCTAAAGCCTTCCTCTTGTAACATCAACGTAGGACAATTTTATAGAACATCAATCTCTCTATAAACACACACGAGGATAAACACACTTCTGTTTAGCCGGTGTCACAGAAGCAACCATGAGAACTGCTTTGGGAATTTTGTACGATGAGGTGTCCATTATGTTGGTTAATATCCTAAACTCTCAACATTTATTCCATGTCAAGATACTTGACTAGAACATAAATCGGGTTTATATAATTGGACCAATACTATGTTACGTCAATATGCTATTGTTAGGCACAAATGTATTATACGTACGATTCAATGTGAAACTGCAATATCACGTTTGGGCTGCTATTGCGGTGAGAAGGTGTAGAATACACACATATAGGGCGGCAGGGAGCGGAATAATGCAGTTCACCCAAAAATTGAAAAATTCTGTGTAATCATTCGTGATATCACCATCATGTCGTTCCAAGACCTGGATGAGTTGCTTTCTTATGTTGCCCATAAAGTCCCACATTTGTACGAGCTGGAACCTTTATTGTGGCCAGCCTAAGTCACAACATGTACAATAATCATTCTGGTCTAATCAGCAATCTTGATAGCCACCACGAGAGTGAGGCAGATGGAATTTATCTCAGCAAAGGAGAGAAGTGGTTCAATAACAACGATTTAGAGACAGATTTGTGAACAATATTTGAAAAGGAGAATATAGCCGTTTTTGTGTACATAGATTAGAAAATCCTTAGATCTTGTGACATCCAGCTCAGATGAAAAATGGGCGAGAGGCGCGCAGAAAACAAAAAGTAGGAACGGGCGTACTGATTGATAATTTTGTCAGTTGTGAGGTAGAAGACTACAGTTCAGTCAAGCCTGTCGGACCACACACCAGCGAGAGGCTACCACACTGAGCACAGGGGAGCACAGCGTTGGTGTAACATATACCAGGCTCAAACAATCGCTCCGAGTGTGCTACAGAAGACCCTAAGTGCTCTTCACGCTACGACCCACGAATCCACTGCCAGGTTCAGCGCCAACAACGTCAAGCGAAGGACACTGAAGCCACAAACGGTGGTGTAAGTGGCTCAGGCTGCAACAGCAATGGGACACACTACGAAGAGGAAGATGGCACATGGGATGCTACAATCAGTGGATGCACTAAACAACCTGAAAACACCTCATTTGTGGAGAAGATCATCCCAGGTTGTGGATGGACATCAGGAGAAGACGGAAACTTGAGATCACAACCGGGAGACTGGAGCTATCTACCAGCTCGACTGTGGGGCCGACCAGAGCGCGCTAAATTCCTGGGGCTCACATCACAGATGATCTCACCCTGTGACCACACCAAAACACTATGTCACTCATCCAAAGAAGGCACAACAGCGGGGGCCACACCCTTTTCTCGCTGCGGCTGAAAGACTCTGCACGCTCCCTCCCTCCACCCATCTTCACACCAAGGTATCTGTCTAAAGTGGGAAAAACACTAGAGAGTGGTGCTGTGGACCCAACGGCATCAACTGTCTGGTACTGGGGAAACTTACGTGCTAGCAGACCACAGCGGACCCTCCCACGGACAAGTGCAACCAAGTCTTCAAAGATCATATCGTTCCCCACTCTAACCCTCCATCCTTGTACATTTTCCTTATCACAATGCTCCACAAACCAACAGTATCGTGGAAGGACCCCACCCATCCCTCCCACATTCCCGTCCAGCTCCTACCATCAGGAAGAGGTACCCGGAGATCGACCTGCTCCGCCAGACTGCTCCACGCTTTTTCCCCCCAAGCGGTGAGAGCCCCTGAACTCAAAATCACCCCACCCTCCTCTGAAACCCCACACAACCCTCTAACCATCCTGAAACATGGACCATCTCACCTCTCACCCCCCACCCCATCCAAACACCACCAACCTTCCACACATCCCTGAAACTTTCCTATTTGTTGCGCACTTCCCAAATCTATTTTGTTCAATTCTTCCTCTATGCGCACTAGGAACACAATGTTTCTCTTTGCCCACTGTACAATTAATGTGTAAGCATTCTTAGAGTCTATATATTGCTTCTTTTTCAGTCTATGTATTAGGTAAACATTTTATATATAGACTAATCATTACATAGTAAAAATCTGTCAGTAAGGATTAGTTGTGTATAGGGTTTATACTTTGTGTACTTCAATTGAGTATTTGCGTAATTATTTAGTGGTAGCATGTCCCGTTCTGATGGTTCCCGTGTGTAGGACAATGTACATTCTCAAAGAACTCCACAGTGTATGGCGACACGAATGTAGCGGAATGACACTAAAGCTCAACGTGACTTGACTTAACACAAATTAACAAAAACAAGATTCCACAGGCCCACATTCATAGCTTACACAAACAGGAATAGATATATATGCGCTCCGGTAGGTAGGCCCTGCCTAAAAAAGATGCGTCTTCAAGATTTGAAAATAGGAAGACAAAATGAAACTGTTTTACATGGAACCTAACCTACACACAATGGATCAGATGATGACCAAAAGACAATATCTAATCAGTCCTTTAACAGTGTCACAAGGCATGTGGAGGCAAGTTCAAAGTTTTACTTTTTGTGGGTGGTGTGGAAAATGGCCCTCCCTAACCTATTATACTATAGCACAAAGAGACAGGTATGGTCCCGCCCATTTATGTCGACGTGAAACCACACGATACTTCTAATGAACAACCAACCTGAAGTTAAACGATAAAGTTCAGTTGGGGGTGTTCATGTGGCAATCTGTTGAACTCGCCACCTACCGCGGAAGTGTATAGCTGCAAATTGCCCAACTAGACATGGAACACCCTTAACGTTCTCACCGAAAACAATAACAGAACACTGATGTTTTGAAGATTATAAGAAGAAAGAGATAAAACACTGGTCTTAATCTTGAAGACCAGACGGATACAAATATAACTATTATTTGCCAAGTAGGAATCGAGGATGCCAATTACATTCTGGTCCTTAATCTTAAAAATGTCCGATACAGTTTTTGAACAGCTTACAAAAAACAAATCTCTTTGATGCATCATTTGGATTTTCACTCTGAAAATGAGTTTCAGATTAATATCGCATCATCCATGTCATCCTGCAAGCACAAACTATTTTTGATGTACCGCTTACTAGTTTCTGATTAATTTGCATAACAGAAAAATAAAATAATTGAAGTTGAAGAGGACCTGTAAGTTTATACCTTTTTGGGGGGAAAATGTCAACCATACTCGCATTTTTTGACTTTCAGACTCTTATTCTGCTCATTTTTCCATAAACAGCACAGTAGCCAATATCAGCATTTGTGAAAAACTTCTTGTCATAATGATAATGACTGTCCCGTACGGGAGAACCTCCAAATCTAATCATCCTTTTAAGTACTTGTAAAGTTATAGTGCATGACTCTAACATTTTTTTTATATAGAGGAATTTAAAAGTTGACGTGTCCCCTGGGCATACAGTACCATACAAAATAGATATTTAGACATAATAATATTAACATTGATACTGCTAAACATTAGGAAAACAATAAAGAAAATAAAATAAAATCAAATAATTCATTCTGTGCAGGACTGATTGATTGGTTCTAATGCAGTTTGATGATCTTGTGTGTCATACTGTGACACCCAATTCCACATCCAACATCTCATCCACTAAAATCAGCTTCAAGAAATGCTGCACTAGGTGTACAGAACGGATAGGAGTAATAGAAATATTCACAATCCAGACAATGTAGAAATATTCTGGTCATTATTTCTTCACTCTCAGATTCTGTGGGACCACAACCAGTAAAAATCTGAAAGAAATTTCCACATGCAACCGCCTGGTTTGTCCATACAATTAACACCACCCAAAAAAATTATCTCCAAAAACAACCGTAAAATCTACTTTCTAACGTCATGCTCTATAATTTTAAATCACATTACTCAAAGTACAGGTTTTGTATGTACTTGTACTATGAATTGATTACACACTTCTGTTTGCGCGAATTTGGTCTAGTGAGTCACTCACAAATAAACCGATGTAGTGAAGAAATTTTATAGAAAGATTCTGCAAAAATGTCTATATTTGTGTTTACAAATACAAAATTAAAACAGATAGGAAATGGACCATGAGGGTGAGTCAATAGTTGACAACGTTCATTTAGGAAATGAAATGCCATTTGCAGTGAAATATGCAGGAGACGTTTGACTATTGTAAATTATTTTCTTGGTTGTAGCTTTAGGCTCATTTAGAAAGTGTTTAAACCTTCATTCAAGCTGATTTTTCTGTCTTATCATGAAGAGTCTATATTGTATTCTCTCATTCCAGGCTTTTCTTTTGAGTTGCTTTGGACATGGAGCTCATGTAAAAAATCATGCCTTATTGCAACCCGGGTATGACAATCAACCTCCAAGGTTGTTCAATTTGCGCTGCTTAGTTTCTTGAAAATCTAGATCACTAAAACGTAATAATTCATGATGAAAGGAAAGTCTTGCACGTTTTAGTTTACATCACTTTAATTCAATCATGCACAGAATTTATTACGGGAAACAAAAATGCAGTAGTAGTAGTATTAGTATTTATTTTATTATATGCAATGAAAAGTTGAATCTGTATGGAACAGGTCATCACCCAAAAGCTTTTGTCCTTTCAAGTTCATGTGAAGAAATGGTATGTGTGTGGGAGGGAAAAAACACTTTAGATTGAGTTCCATGGAATAATTGATCTCTTCTAAATGTCAATTAAATTATCTGAAAACAATGAAAAAGTGCCTTACGTGTAACTGTTCAGCAATCGTGGCACATGCCCTGTGTAACATTTCTTGTTAATGTATTTGCATTTACGATACTCAAATAAATCAAGTATCATGAGTTTATAGGTTTAGATATCCATAGAGATCCTAAGCAATGATCTCAGCGCTGGACAACCCACACTTTTTTTTTCCTTCCAGGACCTTTTCTACCAAACATTGCAAAGTACACCTTTGGAACACAACAGTTCACAATGTTTTTAAATGTTAGAAGAGGCCTATATATATAATATATTAATAAAATTTTTAATTTTTTATTTATTTCTAATATTAGAAATAAATAAAAAATTTAAAACTTATCTCTCTGGTGTCCAGGTGTTGGTTTAGGTAGATATGGATGGCAGTGATGTTTCACGACATCTGACATTAATCAGGCTGTCTCTCCCTGTGATGGGATGGGTGAACTGAGTGGTGCCCTAAAATCCCATTTACCAAAACAAACCACCTCCGGATGACCCGCTGATGGGCCCGTCTGAACACTTACAGACATAGTCGTTATCTAATAAGAACAACCATCGCCACAATGAGCAGGCCACAGATACGTTGTCTAGAGACACAACTGTAAATATGTTCATTCCTCAATAATAAACCCATAGCATAAAACTGCCTCGCCCTGGGCAGCGCCTTGCTGAACAACGTCAAACGGTGTCGGATGTTTTATGCTGAAATACCATCATATTGCCTCATTATTACAAATCTTTAAATACAAATTTAAAGAATGTTTAAGAAGTTTAATTAAATTCTCGAATTTTAAGATTTTATTGACTTCAATGACTAAATATGTTTTTTTTTTTTTATTAATCAAACTGGAAATATATACATACAAAACGCAAAAATTTCTAGTTTATCCGTTTATTTGTTAGGGACAATGCAGTCTAATATTGTTTACAAATATTCAAGCAGCTTAAATGTTCCACATGCAGGCTTCTAGGCCAAAGGCTAATTTGCAGCCCCAGTCCCTGGTAACAATAAAGAAATAATCCATACCAAAAAAACTAAACAAGAATTAAACATATAACAAGTAATCCCAGAACGCTGATACTGTGTGTGACCATCCGTGTTTCATAAATTCTGCTTTTTGTTTGAACCATTTTTTTTTTTATTTCTCTGAAATATGTTCAACTCTGTTGCCTCTTCAGTTTCAACCGGCAGTTGTTACAAAGCAGTGTACCTTTGAACTGGAAATGTAGATTGTGGCAATTTAGTTATGTGCTTTTTGTTCCTGGTGCAGTTCTGATTGGTTTTGCACCTATTGTACTGATCCTTCCAATATCTGTTTTGTTATTAATTTGCATATAATTTCTGGAGCAGATGTAATTCATTTATAACTCCTTTAAAAAACCATTTTAATTAAGAGACACATTTTATACAATTTTCAAAAACTAAGCAAACGTATATTTTTGTCAAGTGCAATGATGCCACTAATTGGTTTTTCTGTCATAATGTTTTTAGTGTTTTTTTATCTAGAGATAAGAGTTTGTGATTAGTGCCAGCTGAGAAATCCTGACTTTGCAGCATGTATAAATGAGTATATATATATCTAATTATAGTATATATTATATATATATGAATAATGCTTATATGGACCTTACAGAAAGAGAAAATCATGATCTTGATGCTTGTATATAAGATAGATATCTAATATAATTTGTTTGCATATCTTAATACCTTCTTGCATTCAGCAGACTAAGCACATGGAGGTCGTTTAAGTTTTGGTTTGTTCTATGTTGGTGCAGCAGTCGTTTGTGAGGGGCTGCTGCTGTACTTTCATTGTTGTTTATTTATTATTGATGTATGTTACGTGAGTTGTGCCGGTTTGCCGCTCCCTCCTTCCCCAAACTAAAACTTTGTTGCAATAAACAACAAAAGAACCCTCAACTTATGTTCTAGAAGGTAAGTTAGGTGAGGTAAAGACTTATGCTTCTTCTTTTTTTGGTAGGAATATGAATCTTAACACCTTACAGACTTTTTATTTTCAAACTAATGTACAAAAGAGTCACTACTGCTGATTTGCACATTGCCTTTAGCCAAATATAAACATTTTTGGAAAAATAATAAGTGTCTATGGATAAGCATAATGAATGGTATCATTAAAATCACATGAAGACAATTATCTGCATATATACAGTTTGTTGCTCATAAGTTTACATTATCCATTGCAGAACAGGAAAAATGTTAGGGACTAATCATTTTAACAAAATGAGAGGGATCATGGAAAATTGCATGTGATTTTATATTTAATACTGTCCTGAATAAGCTAGCTATTTCTACATAACAGATGTCCTATACTGGTTCTCCACAAGGTTCCCACTCGAAAAGAAGAATCCGAAAAGACTCCTGTCAATCTTTTATCAACACTCTGGATGTCTAATACTGTCAGGCATTCACCTCGGATCCTGATCCACAGCTCCTGTCTTCTTCCTATCTGTTTTGGGATAGTTTTGTTCAGGCGTCCCATTTGTGGTGCCTGAGCGAAGAAAAAGCCTCCCGCTTCTGCACATTATTTGGTTTTCCCAGCATCTTCTGCATATTGTAAACCATTTCAAGACAGTTGACCCTACTGAAATAAGAGAAGACGCAAACCATCTCCGTTGATGCATGAATGTGAGGAGCGGGGATGGCAAAATCAGCACAACCCATTATTTTGTAGTTTTGATAATGGAAGGTGGTGATGCTATTCCATGTGTTTCCAGTATCACCTGAACACAAATCTTTTCAGTAGGTTTGCCACATTAATGAAACAGGAGGTCAGACGGGTTTTTTTAGGAAATGTAATCCCCGTAAGAATGTCCAGGTCCAGATAAAGATATGGGGAAATGTCATTTTTACAATTTGTGCTGTTTTCAGTTAAGCGCCAGTTTTTCACAAACCAATATTTTTAGAGCCATGCTTATTATTTGGTTATCGTTTTATGTCTTATGAAACATCCGCAATAAATTTTCCAGTGGCGAGAGTGTTTCTAGGCCCTCAGGATTAAATGATTTCCTCCAATAGCACTGACATCATGCTGTGGCTTTGAACATTTAGTGCAAGAAGTGCAGTGTACGATGAAACATAACTCTTATAGAATCCTCTGCAATTTGCCATATCAATCCTCCGGACACGGGTTGAGATGCAATTTTCTAAGCTGTATTGCACCTGCCTTGCCTTCACCTTTAGCAAAAAAACCAAAACTCATGCCAGAAATTGTTTGTGGATTTCTCATCAGCTTTTAACTGCATTTCTCCCAGTATATTAGGCCTGCTACCTTGGCCAAAATCCTTTTTATTAGATAGTAGTGTGCTTGGCCTGGGTGACAATGTTTTAGAGTTTCAGAATCCAGCAGGATTAAAATAAGACGATCTTCCAGCTAAAATGACACTTTGGTGGAGCCCCCAGGGTGTGTTTTTATCTCCGGTATTTTTATTCTAGATACAAATTCTGTGTGTGAGCTTTTTTAATAACAGACGTAAATGGTTAAAATATGCAGAGCATTACTGCTTTGGTGAGCTTTTACATGATGGGGGAGGACGGAACACGCGGCCGTTTGAGATTTCTGAACATTTTTAAAAAATTCTTTTGATTTCCATAACAAAGAAGAAAATTACGATTTTAGAGAGAAAGGGAAACCCCATCACACTGTTTAACGGGGGGCAAATTCTCGGAACAAATATAAACACCTTGGTGAATTTTGGCAAAAAATTTAGGGGGGATGCATGGACGACGTGTAAAACAAAAGCTACAACGAAAATGTCTTTTTAAAAATTCCCCTTTTAATGTTGATAACAAAATGTTGTTAAGAATTTTTTGGGTTTTTGTTGAAAGTTTTGTACATTTTTGTGATTGTGGGGGTTAGCTTCTGAGGCCCAAAAGGGTAAAGGGGAAAGGGGGGAAAAATAAAGAAAAATTTTTTGGAAAAAAATTAGGAGCTAGAAGGTATATAAAAAAAGAGTGTTAAATAATAAGAGGCACCCTTTTAATATACCTTGAAAAACATTTTTTAAAAGTTTGACGATATTGGGTTCCAGATGTTCAAAAAATAGGTTAAAAATTTCAAATTTTTTCCCAACGTTAAGTTTTTAATTTTTCTTCCTTAGTGGTAGTTATGGGCATTAAGGATTTTAAATAGATACAAGTATTAAATTTTTGTTTACATTATTTTTTTATATTGCCTATGTGAACTCAAATGTTGTGCGATTGTATGCTGCAAATGCAATTTCCCACAAGGGATAATAGAAAATAAATATACACTACTATACTATACTACTACTGAATTTGCTCTGCATTATTAATTTGGTGCTTTGACTTGAAGTGGTGTGTTATTTTGATGTCTGAAACACAGGCCTTTGTTTTTCTTCATTTTTAAAAATTGAGGGGAGTTTAAAATTTTAAAACTCCTTTTATACACCTTTTGGGGTTAATTTCACTAAATTAAATTTTTCATATTAAACCTATAAATTTTTCCCTTATCGCACTTAGGAATTTCAGGGTGGTGAATTTTATTGGTTTTTGGAACCAAAATTTTTTCATGAAATGATGAAATTGTTGTTTCAAAGAAAACTCTGTTTTTCACTTTTACTTATTTTTCTTTATCATCATTTTTCGTGCTTAATTTGACTTTACATTTTTTATTTTGTATTTTTTTTTATTTTCGTTTCTTTTTTTTGGTTCCCTTTTGTTTAAATTTTATTTTTGTCAGCACAAACCCTCGCCTCCTGAAACCGGACCATCTCACCATCTCACCCCCCCACCCCCATCCAAACAACCACCATACCTACCACATGCTGGAAACTTTCTATTTTTTGCGCAATTCAAATCTATTTTGTTCAATTCTCCTCTATGCGCCTACGACACAATTTTTCTCTTTGCCATTGACATATTATGTGAGCAATTCCTTATGTCTATATATTTCTTTTTCAGTCTATGTATAGTAAACATTTATATATTACTATATTCATATTCACATCTGTCAGTGGTTAGTTGTGTATAGTTTAATATACTGTGTTGTACTTCATTGATGTATGTCTTTATTTATTTAGCACCGTGGTCCTGTGAGGCATGGACATTTCATTCCATTGTAGGTCCACACATGTAGCGGAATTACAATAAAGCTCAACTTGACTGGACCGTTTAAAAAAAATAACAAAACACAAAGCATTCAAAGCCCACATTCAGACTTTTACAACCCAGGAAATAGCGTAATATCACCGGTAGGCCCTGTCCTAAAAGATGCTTCTTCAAGATTTTTGAAAATGAGAAGAAACTTTGCTTTGTATCCATGTGAACCATACCCTATACACACAATGTGCTCGGGTATGATGACCAAAGACAAATACCATCAGAGATTCCTTAACAGTGTCAAAGGCATTGATTCAAGTCAAAGGGTTTGTTACTTTTGTGTGTGTGTGAAATGTCCTCCTAACCTATAGAAATATAAGCACCAAGACAGTATGGGCTCACCATTTATGGTCGTACCTGTGCAACACACGATACTGTGTCTACTGTGAACCCAACTGAAGTTAAAGCATAAGTCAGTGTGTTTCAATGCATTGTAAGATAACGCGGAAGTGTACGCGCGTGAATATGCCATAAGACTAACAGACCTTAATTTCACAGAAACAACATACACCACTGATGGTTTGAAGATAAAAATAAGAAGCCATAATAAACACTGTCTTATCTTGATTACAGAGAATACAAATATAACATATTATTTGCCAAGTAGGAATAGAGATGATTGCCAATTACATTCCCTGGGGCCCCCTTATCTTAAAAATGTACTACGTTTTTGAACATCTTAAAAAAACAATCTCTTTTTGATCAATTCTTTGGATTTTCACTCTGAAAATGAGTTTTTCAGATTAAGATTCCGCAATCATCCATGTCATCCCTGCACGGCACAAACTAATTTTTTGTGTAACCGCTTAATAGGGTTCTACATAAATTTGCATAACAGAAAAATAGCCTTTGGGGGGAAAATGTCAACATACTCGAAAATTTCAACATACTCGCAATACTTCATATTCTGCTCATACTCATAACACCCACGTATTCGGCCTCATTTCCAGAACAGCCATTAGCGCATCTATATCATTTGGGAAAACGCTTGTCATAAGGATATATGACTGTCCCGGAAGGGAGTAACCTTCAAATGAACTCATACGTTTAATAACTGTACAGTATAGTGTGCATGACGCTAACAGTTTTTTTATATAGAGGTGGAAGTTAAAAGTGTCTGTGCATACAGTAATAATCCAATACAAATAGATATTTTAGCATAATATATTTAACACTTTAAGACGCTAAACTATTAGGAAAACATAAATAAAATAAAATAAATAAAATAATTCATTCTGTGCAGGACTGATGATTGTAATGCCGTTTTGATGATCTGTTGTGTCATACTGGACACACAATCCACATCCAACATCTCATCCACTCAAATCAGCTTCAGAAATCTGACACTTTACAGAATTTAGAGAAATGATTCACTCCAGAAAGAAATTTCCGTCATTATTTCCTTCCTCTCATGTCTGTGGGACACAACAGGAAAAATCTGAAAGAATTTCCATGCAACATTTTTCCATACAATTAAACCACCCAAAAAATGATTACAAAAACAATAAATACTTTATAATGTCATGCTCCCTATATTTTAAATCACATTACTTTACAAATACAATTTGTATGTACTTGTACTTGAATTATTACACAATCTTTTGGAGTTTGATCTAGTGAGTCACTCACAATGACCTGTAGGATGGAAAAATTTAAAAAATATTCTTCAAAAAAAACAAAAAATTAAACAATAAAATAAAAACATGAAGGTGAGTAAATATTGACAACATTCATATAGGAATGAAATGCCCATTTGCAGTGAAATGTCAGAAGTTTGACTGTTGTGTCAGGAGACGTTTTGACTATTGTATATTTTCTTGGTGTACTTTTAGCTCACTTTAAAAGTGTTTAACCTTCATTTCCATGGAGCTTTATTTTATTCTGTCTTTTCATGTATTCTTTATTTATTCTCTCTTCTTTCCAGCTTTTTCTTGTGATTGCTTTGGACTGGAGCTCAGAGGTACAATCAGTCTTATGCAACCTGGTTAATGACAATCAACTTCCAAGTCTTGTTCACTTTTGCAGCTTATTTCTGAAAATCTAGATCACTAAAAAGACAATTCATGAATTAATGTAAATTGTCACTTTACAATCACTTTAATTCATGCACCAGAATTAGTACGTGAAACATGCAGTATTTATTTTATTATATTCATGAAACGTGATCTGTATGAACAGGTCAACACACCAAAAGCTTTTTTCCTTCAAGTTCAATGTGAAGAATATGTTTGTGTGGAGCGAAAAAACATTTAGATGATTCCATGAATATTGATCTCTTCTAAATGTCAATTAATTATCTGAAACAATGAAAAAATGCCTTAAGTGTAACTGTCCAGCATCTGGCACATGCACTGTTAACATTTCCTTGGTAATGTATTTACATTACGATACTCAAACAAATCAAGTATCATAGTTTATGGTTAGATATCCATAGAGATCATAAGCAATTATCTCAGCGCTGGCAACCACACTTTTTTTTCCTGCCAGGACCTTTTCTACAAAACATTGCAAATCACACTTTGAACACAACAAGTTTCACATGTTTTTAAATGGTAGAAGCCCATATAGTATATATATATAATTTTTAAATTTTTTATTTTATTTCTAATATTAGAAGAGATAAAATAATTTAAAATTTTCTCTCTCTGTCAGGTGTTGGTTGATGTAGATGGGGATGGAGTGTGTGTTCACGCATTGATATTTCAGGCTCTTCCCTGTTATGGAGGGGAACTGAGTTTGACTAAAATCCAGTACCCCAAAACCTTTAATGACCCGCTGATCCCTTCTGAACACTTACGAAAATAGTCTTTATCTAAATTAAGACAACAATGCAATGAGCTGCTGCCATACTGTATAGAGGAACAACTGAAATCATTACATTAAACAACAAAAAAAAACACAACAAAATCACTCCATTTACAGAACATACATCAAAACAACTCAAAACTCTACAAGCATAAATAAATCATAAATCATTATTACAAATCTTTAATATATATATGAATACAATTTAGAATGTTTAAGAAGTTTAATTAAATTATCGTTTTATTTATTCATTTTATTGACTTCAATGACTAAATATGTTTTTTTTTTTTTATTAAACTGAAATATATCATACAAAAGCAAAGTTTCTATTTATTTGTTTATTTATTAGGGACAATGCAGTATAATATTGTTACAATATCAAGCAGCTAATGTTCCACATGCAGGCTTCTAGGCAAAGGTTCATTTGCAGCCCCAGTCCCTGGTAACAATAAAGAAATAATCATACCAAAAAACTAAACAAGAATTAAAATTTAACAATAATACAAGAAAGCTGAGACTGTGTATGACCATCAGTGTTCATAAATCTGTTTTTGTTTGAACCATTTTTTTTTTTTATTTCTCTGAAATATGTTCAACTCTGTTTGCCTCTTCAGTTCAACCGGCAGTTGTTCCAAAGCAGTGTACCTTGAACTGAAAATGTAGATTGTGCAAATTTAGTTTTTCTTTTTGGTACTGTGCAGTTCTGATTGGTTGCACCTCTTGTACTGATCCCTTCACTACTCTGTTTTGTTATTAATTTGCATATAATTTTTGGAGCAGGATTAATTCATTTATAACTCATTTAAAAAACATTTTATTAAGAGACACATTTATACAATTTTCAAAACTAAGCAAACTATATTTTTGTCAGTTGCAATGATGCCATCTAATTGGTTTCTTGTCCATAATGTTTAGTGTTTGTTTATATAGAGATAATAGTTTTGATAGTCAGCTGAGAAACCTGACTTGCATGCATGTATAAATTAGGTATATATATATATATATATATATATATATATATATATATATAATGCTATAGGCCTACAGAAAATCATGATGTTGATGCTTGTAATATAAGATATATATTATAATATTTGTTCATATCTTAATACCTTATTGCATTTAGCAGACTAAAACTGGAGTCTGTTAAAATTGTTTTGTTTATGTTGGTGCAGCAGTCGTTCGTGAGGGGCTGCCGTGCTTTCGTTGTTGTTTATTTTTGATTATTAAATTTATGTTACATGTGCCGTTTTCCGCCTCCTCCTTCCCCAAACTACGAACTTTGTTGCAATAAATAACAAAAGAACACTCAAATAATTTAGAAGGTAAGTTAGGTGAGGTAAATTATGCTTCTTCTTTTTTTTAGGCCTATGTAATTTCTTAAAATTACAGACTTTTTATTTTCAAACTATGTACAGGTCACTACTGCTGCTTTGCACATGCCTTTAGCCAATATAAACATTTTTGGAAACATAATTGTTCTTGGATAATCATAATGACTGTCTCATTAAAATCTTAAAATCACTGAAGACAATTATTGCATATATACAGTTGTGCTCATAAGTTTACATATCCCTTGCAGAACATGGAAAATGTTAGGACTAATCATTTTAACAAAATGAGAGGGATCATGAAAATTGCATGTGATTTTATATTTAATACTGTACTGAATAAACTAGCTATTTCACATAACAGATGTTTATATATTTTCCACAAGACAAAAAAAAAAAGAAGAAAATGACCCTGTTCAAAAGTTTACACACCCTTGAATCTTAATACTGTGTCATTCCCTGGATGATCCACAGCTGTCTTTCTGTTTTGTGATAGTTGTTCATGAGTCCCTTGTTGGTCCTGAGCAGAAAAATCCTCCAGCTTCTGCACATTATTTGGTTTTCCAGCATCTTCTGCATATTTGAACCCTTTCCAACAGTGACCCTACTGAAATAAGGGAAGATGCAAACCATCTCCGGTGCTGCATGGATGTGAGGAGCTGGAGATGGCAAATCAGCTTAACTCATATTTTGTTGTTTTGATAATGGGAGGTGGTGATGCTATTCCAGTGTTTCCAGTATCACCTGACACAAATCTTTCGGTAGGTTTCCACATTAATGAAACAGAGGTCAGACAGATTTTTAGGAAATGTAATCCCCGTAAATGTCCAGGTCCAGATAAGATATGGGGAAATGTCTTTAACAATTGTGCTGTTCAGTTAGCGCCAGTTTTCACCAATATTTTTAGAGCATCTTATCATTCTGGTTATCGTTTCTGTCTTATGAAAAACATCCGCAATAATTCCAGTGGCGAAAGTTTCTAGGCCCTCAGGATTAAATGATTTCCGTCCAATAGCACTTACATCATGTGTGCTTTGAACATTTAGTGAAAAGTGCATTGTATCTGAAACATAACATCTTATAGATCCTCTGCAATTTGCATATCGATCCTCCGGATGGGTTGAGGATGCAATTTTAACTGCATTGCACCTGTTGCATTCACATTTAGAAAAACCAAAAACTCATGCAAAAATTCTGTTTGTGGATTTCTCATCAGCTTTTAACTGCATTTCTCCCAGTATATTAGCTGCTACCTTGGCCAAAGAATTTTTTATTAGATAGTAGGACGCTTGCCTTGGGTGACCAATTTTTTATAGTTTCAGAATCCAGCAGGATAAAATAAGACGATCTTCCAGATAAAATGATCACTTTGGTCGGAGCTCCCCAGGGATGTGTTTATATCTCCGTTATTATTTATTTTATATACAAATTATTGTGTGAGCTTTTTTAATAACAGACATATTGTAAAATATACAGATCATACTGCTTTGGTAAACCTTATACATGATGGGAAGGAAGAACACGGGCCTGTTTTAGATTTCTGAAAATTTAAATCTCCTCTTAGATATCTCCATAACTAAGGAGAAGGTTATCGATTTTAGAGAGAAAGGGCAAAGTGTAACCCATCCTTCACTAATGAACAGGGAGCAAATTCAGTTAGGAACAAATTATAAATACCTCGGTGTAATGTTGGACAATAAACTTAGGTGGGATGCATGGACTGACTGTGTAAGCAAAAAGCTACAACAGAGAATGTACTTCTTAAAGAAATTACCCTTTTAATGTTGATAACAAAATGTTGTTAATGTTTTATGGGGCTTTTGTTGAAAGCATTGTGACATTTTGTGTGATCTGCTGGTGTGGTAATGCTTCTGAGGCCCAGAAGAGGTCATTGGGGAAGGTGGTAACAATAGCAAGTAAATTGTCAGAAAACAAAATTATAGAGCATAGAAGGTATATAAAGAAAGAGTGTTTAATATGATAAGAGGCATCCTTTATCGTATACCTTTGAATAACAGTTTAACAGTTTGACGATATTGTGTTCCCAGATGTTCAAAAAATAGGTTAAAATTATCATTTATTTCCCAAGCAGTTAAGTTCTTTAATTTTTCTTCCTCTAGTGGTAGTTGATGGTCAGTTAGACTGGATATTTTAACTAGATACATTAGTATTAAATTATTGTTTGCATATATTTATTTATATATATATGCCTAATGTGAATCATCAAATGTCTGTGCGATTGTATGCTGCAAATGCAATTTTCCCAACGTGACTTTGACATAAATAATACTACTACTACTACTACTACTACTACTACTGAATTTGCTCTGCATTATTAAGTTGGTGACTTTGACTTGAAGTGGTGTGTTTATTTTGAATGTCTGAAACCACAGGCCTTTGTTTTCTTCATTTAAAACATGTGATGTGGGTAGTTAATTTGAAAACTCCTTTTATATACCACCATCTTGTGGCTTAATTCTCACTAAATATAATTTTACATATTAAATTCCATATAATTTTGCACATTTATCGCACATTATTGGAATTACAGGCTGGTGAATTTTAATTGGTTTTAGGAAACCAAATTTGTTCATGAAGTGCATGTAAGTTGTTGTTGCAAAGAAATCTCTGTTATTACACTTTTGACTTATTTATTCTTCCATCATCAGTTTGGTCAGTGCTTAATTATGACTTCACATTTTTAATATTTTGAATTATTTTTTTTTATTTTCAGTTTTCAGTTTTGTTGTGTGCCTTGTGTTTTAAATATATAGTTTTAGTTATTTTACAAAATCAAGTTAGACTAAATGAAATGTGAGAAATGTTGTTTTGGCAACTAGCTGAAATAAAATAAGTTTTGTTTGTTTTATTTTATTTCAGGTATCAAAACTGTTTTTATTATTTTAATTTTAGATAACTGTGATAACTATAGTATTTGTTTTAGCTATTTGGAAAAACATAAATGTACAGCAAAAAGCATTACACATTTATACTGGGTCTACTGCTATATTATATTATATAAAAACAACCAAACTACCATAAACATTTGCAATGCAATATTCATTATTTATTCCTTTTTTTTTTTTTTTTTTTTTTTTTACCAACCTCAAATATATTGAACACATTTCAGTCATCATCTTCGCAGTCCTTCACCGAGCGAAAATAAGCTTTGTTTACAGAGGTTCCAGCTGAATCCATTCATTGTAACATACAGAAAAAGAGAGAGAGAGAGATTTTTGATTTTTAACCCATACTTTTATTATAACAATACCAAAAAAAACATCAAACCATTATCACACAACCATTTAACACAACAAAAAGCTAAAAATTAAATCCCCCTCAAACACAGTACAAAAAAACCTCATTAAAACACCACTGCAATACAAAAGTATCCAAATCCTGCATCTCTTTATAATATTTAAACTCAACCGAGATCCTGGACCTAATACATGCCTTAAACAACAGTTTCACCATCTTGGCCATGTATATTATTAATCCTGTTTCTTCTTGAAATATACATGGCCATTTTTGCCTGGCCAACCATAAAGTTAATCAACTGCCATTTAAATCTTGACTGCGGTTGTATCCTGCCCCATAAATGAAAGCCTTAGGGGTGAAAGTTTCCTTAAAACCTATAAACAATTGTTTTAATAGTGCAAAAAGTGATTTTTAGCCTACTACATTCGAGAAAACAATGAAAAAATTGTTTCTCTTAACCCACAAAAAAACACAACCTTCCTTGACATTAGAGTTATAACTGAAACAAACGCATTGACAGCAACAGCCCCTTTCAGGATTCCTCCACTGAAGATCTCCTGATTTTTTTCATCAATGGTGGTTTGTATAAAACCCTCCAAAATGGTTTAACCTTCATTTCCAATGTCAAATTTCTCTCTCCAGACATTATCACTTTTCTCACACAATGTGGACTTGTACATTATTTTAACAGAACATTTGGTAAATCACTTTTCCACTTAATTCTTCTAACAACAGGTTCTGAAGCCCATTCAATTTAAAAAAGTACCAGACATCTCCTTTAAATCAGGTGTAATCCATTGCTCGGGAAAAGGATCTCTCATATCAGGAAGCAGATTTCCTGCCTCAAAACTTTTAAGAAATGACAATTCCTCTGCTGGCCAGTTTATTCCTCCATAATTCCAAGATTGTTGAGGTTTTGTCTCATTGATTTTTGTCCCAATAAAGATGCCACAGCCACAATGTCCTTCAATTCAGATCCCAGCCACTTTAATCATGTGACCAAGCTTTACAGTTTGAGTGTCACACAACCTCTGAAATAGATTCGGCACTTGATCTGTAATGTCCAAACGAGCCCCCTTAACTAGCGGCTCCTCTAACAACCAGAACAGAGAAGTAGCATTTTCTGGTCTTTTAATGATGAAAAGAGGTCCCCACACTTTAAACAATCCTCGGTAAAAATGAAGATAGCCCACTCAATTGTAGCTTTTTGGTATCGGTGAGGAACAAAGCAGTATCTAGTCCAAGTCCATCCACTCTGTGAAATATGTCTTTCACAACTTCTCTCCATATCACATCCACAGAGCCTGTTAAAAACTTCTGAATGAACTGGAACCGGAATGTTGCATATCTGCTTGACAGAGACACCAAACCTTGTCCTCCCTCCTCCACTGGCAAAAAAAGCACACTTTGAGGGACCCAGTGCAGCCTGTCCCAAAAGAAGTCCACTAATTATTGTTTGTAAACGTGATAATAATCCTGTGGGAGGTTCCACACATGAGAGCTTATGCCACATATTTGAGGCTATTAAGTTGTTCAGTATTAGTACTCTGCCTCTAAAAGATAGTTGAGAGTGAATCCATTTCCATTTCTTTAGTCTGCCCTCCATTTTTTCTATAATCCCATCCCAGTTTTTTTCTGCTGCACTGATTCATCTCCAAGATACACACCTAAATACTTAAGGCCCCCCCTTTTCCAGT
Source organism: Cyprinus carpio (assembly GCF_018340385.1). Lineage (NCBI taxonomy): Eukaryota > Metazoa > Chordata > Actinopteri > Cypriniformes > Cyprinidae > Cyprinus > Cyprinus carpio. The sequence goes on from NC_056611.1 coordinate 584,780, forward strand.
TCAACCCACCAGGTAAAATTGGTAAACCATTCTTCCATTAACCTTTAATCAGTGCATCACTCTTCTCCCAATTTACTCTTGCAGCAGAAATTACACCAAATTCACTAACAGTTGATGCCAAATTAATAACATCTTTATTTCCATTAATTAGATCATGACATCATCTGCATAGGCAGATATTTGATATTGAGCACTGTGATTCCTTAACTTAAAACCTTGAATACAAGAACGCAACTTGTTTAAACATTGGTTCTATTGCCAAGAATATAACATTCCAGAGAGAGCACATCCCTGCCTTATACCTCTCCCAAATGTAAAAGGGGCACTCAAACCACCATTGATCTTCAGTACACTCTCAGTGTCTTTGTACAATACCTTAATCATTCCACTAAAATTAGACCCAAAGCCGAAAGCATCAAGCATATTCCAAAGATACTGATGCTCTATCGATCAAAGGCTTTTTCTTGATCAATTGAATAAAACCTATATCAAGATCAAGATAGCCAGAGACATCCAAAATATCTCTGATAAGACTAATGTTATCCATAATCGACCTTCCGGGTATACAAGTAGGTCTGGTCAGAATGAACCACTTGCCCCATCACATCTTTTTAATCTATTAGCCAAGATCTTAGAAAAAATCTTTAAGTCTGTACAAAGTAAACTTACAGGTCGCCAATTCTTAATTTCCTGCAAATCACCTTTCTTTGGCAGTAAAGTGACCACCGCCCTCCTACAACTTAGAGGGAGTGAACCCACAGCTAAACTTTCATTTAAAACATCCAAGAGGTCTTTGCCCATCACTCCCCAAAAAGCCTTATAAAACTCAACGGAGAGGCCATCAATACCTGGTGCTTTACCAGTCTTCATATCTTTCAAGGCATTTAAAAGCTCCTGCTCCGTGAGAGGCTTCTCAAGTTTACCTACAGAGTCCTGAGTAATTTTTTTTAAGCCATCATAAAACTTGGCAGATAATTCCTCATTCTCTTTAATTCACTACTATATAACTCAGCATAGAATTGTACAGCCCTTTTCCTGATACTTGTGGGTTCTTTCAATTTCCTGCCCATTCTCTGTTCGAATAGAGTGAAATAAATTGACTCTGCCCATTTTTCCGTTCTAGGCCAAAAAAAAACCTTGATGGGGCATCCATTTGTGTGAGCATCTGATAACGTGATCTAACCAGAGCCCCTTGTGTCTTTATACCCAGTAGGTCTGTAAGAGAAGACTTCTTACATTTAAGAGCATCAAGACATTGTTTTTCTCCAGTCATTTCAACCAATTTTTGTAAGTCAGTAATCTCAGATTCAAGTTTTCTCATTGAGTGCATAATATCCCTAGAGACATTGAAAGCGTACTGTTGACATAATGCCTTAATTTCCACCTTCCCACAATCCCACCACTGTTTTAAATCAATAAAACAATTTTTCCTACTTTTGAATATTTCCCAAAAATTACAAAACACACTCCTAAAATTCATATCACCCAACAAAGATGTATTAAAATGCCAATAAGCACTCTTAATTTTAACATTCGCTATAAACACTTCACATAACACCAAACAATGATCCGTTAAACCAACTGGCACAATTAAACACTTTTTAACAACATTAAAATGATATCTAAAACAATAAAGCCTATCAAGCCTGGCCATTGAAATACCATTATCTCTGGAGTGTGACCATGTATACTGCTTTTTGTTATTATTCAGTTCCCTCCACACATCACACAAACTGTGGGTTTCAATCAATTCACGCATTACACGACTTGAAACAGTATGAGGTTCCAAATGGTTCCTATCAAGAGCATCATTTTCTGTACAGTTAAAATCCCCTCCCAAAAAAAGATAATCATCTTGATTACAACTTTGTAAAAAAAAACACTGACCTCTTTAAAGAAGGCAATTCTTTCAGTACTATTTGTAGGAGCATATAGATTTAGAAAAACAAAATTAAATTTTTCAAATTTTGCTTGTAAAACTAATAACCTACCAGATACCATTTTCTTTGTTTTACATGAAATTGGCAAAAACCTCTTTGCAAAAAGAATGGCCACTCCGCCTTTTATGGAGCTCAAATGTGAGAGGTACACTGCCCCTTCCCATTCTTTCTGCCAATCAATTTCATTCAAGCGATCACTGTGTGTTTCCTGTATAAAAGTTACATCAATATTCTTCTGGGTAATTAGTTCAAATAATAGTGCTCTTTTTTAATATCTCTTGCACCATTCAAATTAAGGGTACCCACTTTTATTGTACTCATTTGATTACATAGTTTTAACCAACATATTAAAGCACACAGTAACTTAAGAAAAACAAACCTATGTAGTTTCAAATCCATCTTCATTCTTTAATTCCAACTTCACTTTAGAGACAAATTTCTTCAATCTATATATCTCCTGTACTGTGAATTGTTCTTCTCCTTCCCCCCTCATCAACATCACAACTGATTCAATGAATGCTTTCTGGTCTTGAAAATAATCTACAACCTGGACATTCTTCATATTCTTTGTCTTTTGTAGAAAATTCCTCACTTTTGCAAAAGTATAACTTTGCTGAACCTTCTCATTGTTATCATCAACAGCTTCACTATCAGAATCGTCCACTGCACTATTTTCAGTCTCATCACTCTTTCCAGCTTGTTTATCCATCACCATTTCATCGCTTTTTTTTCTCGGGGATTTTCCTAGCACGTTTTCCTCTTACTAGAGGGTGCTTTAAACAAAGCTTCATCCTTTTCAAACTCAGTATTTTTATTCTCCTCAGCCAAGATACATTCAGCTACAGCTATAACAGTCTCAGTGGTCACATTAGTTTCACTTTCATCCTCATTTTCTATATCTCCTACAACAACAGCCATGTCTTCAACCCCACTAACATCAACACTCTTACTGTTTTCACCCATCTTCACGCTGCTTTCGCACATTCATCGTAGCATTATCAACGCTAGTCTGCTCCACATTGCTACTACTGGCATTTTCATTTGCCAACACACCAGCCTCCACACCCTCAATCCTCGCAGGGCACGCTCGCTTGGTGTGACCTTCCATTCCGCAGGCAAAGCACTTCATTGTATCGGAAGACGCAAAAATTACATAATCAAAAATTTGAATGCCATATTCATTTCATCCTCGGCTTTGTTTAAAACCATATACACTTGCCGTCTAAAACAAACAACATGTGTTGTATTCTTGTTATCAAACGAAGCCAGGTGCAACAAGTGAACGGGTTACATGTTCCTTTTTATTGCTCACTATTTTTAACACTCACAACTTGAGCTCATCTCTCTTCTTCTTCTCCCCAGTCTCCCCTTTTTTATGCTACTTCCCCCTAGAACTCTCAATTAAAACAACAGATAATAACATTACACCACATCTCCCCCATTACATAAACAATTTCACGTAGTACCCAGTAACTCAAAACAGTTCTAAATTTTGATATGAACAAATAAGTGTAAGCTTTTGCCTTATTACAACTAAGTTCCTTTACAGTAGTTAAACAACTGTACTTACATTTGTTAAATTCTCAATTTCAAGTCTTCCTCATAATTCCAACAGAATAACAGAATCCTAACATGACTATATTCAATCTCCAACTGGCTTTACCTACATACAGTCAGTAATACAAACCACTTTACACTCTTATGTAGTTTCATAGTCCTTCAACCACAAAGGTGGTTTGCACTGGCGACCAGAACGTCTTTCTGAGCTTTGTTCCGTGTTCGGAACATTTCCAACTGAAACATCAACAGCAGACTGATCTGAGGTCGGCTTCAAGACCTCTGGAACCAAAGACAAGTGAGAAGAGTGCCAAAGTCTTCCATCTGCCAATCTGTACGTGCTTGCTTCTCTATTTCCACTGGCCGTGTGAACTTCGAATATCCTTTGGGAACATCGCGTCGGTTTGCGTATACGCACTTTATTCCCCACCTGAAATGTAGACACCTGAGCCCCTCATTTCGCATCAGAGTATTGCTTCATTTTGTGTTGACGAATTGACACTCGTTGTCTGACTTCCTGGTCCCGTATGTGACTGGAGTGAGATGTGAACACAGTAAGTTTGGTTCTCATTTTCCTACCGTACAACAGTTCAAATGGTGAAACACCAGTCATTGCATGTGGAGTGGAACGATACGTTTGCAAAAAGTCCAAGACTGCTTGTTTCCATGGTTTCTTTTGCAAAATGGCCATTTGCACACAGTCCTTAAGAACCTTATTGAATCTTTCCACAGCCCCGTTGGCTGCAGGATGGTATACGGATGTTTTGGTGTGTGCAATGTTTCGTTCATCCAAAAAGGCAATAAAGCCTGAAGAAATAAGTTGCGGTCCATTATCTGTTACCAGACATTCAGGGTTTCCATGCCTACTGAAAACAGAATTCAGGAATCCAATGACTACAGGTGTTGTAATGGAAGGCGTAAACGCCACTTCAGGCCATTTTGAGTAGTAGTCGATCAGCGTAATAGCATATCTACAGTCATAAGCAGCTGTCTCAAAAGGTCCTACTATGTCCAAACCTAACTTCAACCATGGACTGTCAGGAAGAGGTACTGGCTGTAATGGAGAAGCAGTAATCTTAGCCGTCCTATCTGACTCCTGGCACAATGAACATGTTGCAATCTGAGTTTGAACCATAGCATCTATTCCTGGAAACCAATACAGCTCGCGCAACCGCTGCTTGGTCCTCACTATGCCCTGATGATTCTCATGTGCCAAAGTGACCATGGTTCTGCGCAATGCCACTGGAACAACCAACCGTGAACCCCTGAACACTAGATTGTTCATCACGCAAAGTTCATGTCTCATTTTGAAGTACGCTTGCAGCGAGGAATCCAAAGCTTTCGCTGAAGCTGGCCATCCCTTTTCAATCTGAGCACGCAGGGCAGAAAGCTCAGAACAGGCCATAGAAGCACACTCAAACTCCTTAGGAGTCACTGATGTAAGAGACATTGACAGCAATGCAACTAACTCAGGCTCTGCATCCATGTCCATGGTCTGTGGTAGATGGCAATGGTAGTCTTGAAAGACAATCAGCTGTACAGTTTAACAAACCTGCACGATAGACCACGTCATAATTAAAGCATAACAGGCGTGCAGCCCATCTAGCTATGCGCATTCCCGCCCTGTCTGCTCCTTTTGTACAGAGAAGTGTAGTTAGAGCCTGATGGTCAGTTCGTAGTGTAAACTTACGCCCCCAAAGATAGGTCCTCCACTTTTCCACCGCCCACACGCATGCCAATGCTTCTTTCTCCACTGTTGCATACTTCCTCTCAGTCTGGAGGCAAAAGCGACTGTCCGCTCTGTGTTGTCTGGGTGAATCTGGGTAAACACTGCACCAAGACCATAATCTGATGCATCTGTAGAGATAATGGATGGTAAATTAGGGTCGTACAATGCTAATGCTGGACTGGCAACCAACAATTTCTTCAAAGTGACAAAGCAGTTCTCTGTTTCCTCACTCCACTGAAATGGTCCCTCTTGGCGGAGACATGCACGTAAGGGTTCAACTACGGTAGCATAATTGGGTATAAATTTATTATACCATGAGAGCATACCCAGGAATGAACGTAAACTTGACGCATCCTTAGGAGCTGGAGCTTGTACAATGACCTGTAAGTGCTCAGTATCTGGCTGAACTCCTTGTGCTGTAACCAAGTGTCCCAAAAAACGCAGGCTCTTTTGCCTAATCTGACATTTTTGTTCGTTCAACCGTAAACCAGCTTCCTTTAGTCGGCTCAGTACTGTGTTCAGCGCAATGTCATGTTCCGCTGCTGTGCGTCCAAAGCAAATGACGTCATCGAGGTAGTTCTGCACATTTGGTACACCTTTAAGTATGCACTCCATCATCTTTTGGAATACCGACGGTGCTGACGCTAACCCGTATGGTACCCTGCAAAATCGGAACAGTCCTTCATGCGTGATAAATGCTGTTAAATCACGGCTCTCTGGATGTAAAGGCACTTGATGATATGCACTCTCAAGATCGATTGTGGAGAACACTGTAGATCCAGCTAAAGCAGTCAATAATTCCTCCATGTGAGGCAGGGGATAGCTGTCTATTATTACAGCCTTATTTGGTTCCCTGAGATCTACACACATTCTTATGCCACCAGTCTTTTTCATTGTAACAACGATCGGTGACACCCATGGGGATGCATCAATTCGCTCTATAACTCCAGCTAAAAGTAGTCTGTCCAACTCAGCGGACACGGCTTTTCTCACAGAAAAGGGAAGGCGTCGTAGTTTTTGTCTAACTGGCATGACTGAATCGGACACTTTGACTTTATGCATAAACCCTTCAACACAGCCAACTGAGGGTGTATCCACTTGAGTAGAAAGCTGCAACACTGGTTCCGAAGAGTGAAATGTGGAGGTTGTAGCATGATCTGGCAGGATTGTATCTCCTTTAATGCACAGATTAAGAGCTGTTATGAGATCCATGCCCATTAATGCAGTTCCTTTATCCACCACATAGAAGTTCACTGAGCATTTGCGGCAATCTTTTACTACAGTTGCGTGCAAGCAGCCGATCACATGAATTGGCGTACGCGAATAAGTGACTAAGCATGCTGCAGGTGGTTGTAAAGGTACTTCCCCAAAGTAATCATCATACATACTCTTTGGCAGGACTGATACAGAAGCACCAGTATCCACAGTCAGTGTAACAGGCCTCTGAACCGCACCTGCTTCGACCTGAACAGTGCAGTGAAGTTTAGCGCTCACATCACTTTCTTGTAGTAACAGTAGTGTATTCAGGCATTAGTACTTCATGCACTGTGTGAGTTTGCGTCGATCTACAGACACGTGCAAAATGTCCTTTTTTCTTGCAAATTTTTACAGATTACCTTGGCTGCTGGACATTCTACTGCATTTGCAAGATGTTTATCCGATCCGCAGCGAAAGCAGGTACGTGAAGTAACCGTCCGAGTGAATGAGGCATTTGAGCGCGCGCCAGCCGTTCTATTTTTAGATCCCCCAGCGCCGCGTCCATGTACTTTTGCGTTCCTTTGCACATTCACAGTCTGTACGGGAAAGTTCTGTGTATTCGATATTGCTTTAGCATGCTCTCCAGCAGATTCGACTTGTTGTGCGATTGTAACAGCATCCGCTAATGTTAACTTATCTTGCAGCAAAAGTCTCTCTCGGATACGTGGATTAGTGACGCTTTCCACCAGCTGGTCGCGAATCATATCGTCTGCATTTTGTAAACTCACACGTAGACGAAAGTTCTCTCAGTGCAGCAAACATACTGGATTATAGACTCACCAGCTTGTTGAGTTCTTTTCCGGAATGTGTGTGTCTCTCCATAACCACGTTCAACTTGGGTGTGAAGTGAGCAGTAATAGCAGCGGCCATTGTATCACCAGTTTCTGGTAACGTGTAGAATATTCTCTGCCCCTCCGTGCCCAGGCAATGTAACAGAAGAGCTCTTTTCCTGGCTTCCGACCATTCCTGTTCTTCAACGTCGATCACTAGCAGATAATTCTGGAACATCCGCTCCCATGTCTTGAAAGGAATCGTGGGATTGCCCGGAGCAGGTAAGAATAAGTTAGGAAATGGTGCAGACAAAGCCATCTTTGCAAGCAATAGTGGGTCGCCTCGTCGCCAATTTGTTGTATTCTTGTTATCAAACGAAGCCAGGTGCAACAAGTGAACGGGTTACATGTTCCTTTTTATTGCTCACTATTTTTAACACTCACAACTTGAGCTCATCTCTCTTCTTCTTCTCCCCAGTCTCCCCTTTTTTATGCTACTTCCCCCTAGTGGTCTCAGTTAGAACTACAGTGAATAACAGGACACCACAACATGTTTGAGCAATGGAGACTTACAACCGAGCGGTATTTTTTTCATTTGCGACATGATTTTGCCATGCCGAGACAACTCTGCTACTAGCAACTCATCCTTAATAAAAGGCGCAACATTGGAGAGGATTATTCTTTTCGCTGGTTGTATTAACGGTACAACAGAAACCAGTGTATCTTGGATCACAACTCCACTTTGCACAACACTATTCACCTTCTCTATCACGTCCAAGAAAATAACCACAGCGCCATTCATAGTCGGGACGCAGACACATGCTATCATAACCGACAGCCTTCCCAACAGCCAAGGCACAATCTTCAACCGAACAATTAAAAGCAGGCACAACTTTAATGCCATGCCTGCGTGAAAGTTGGTCAAAAACTTTGACCGAGCGCCGCCGGCGTCGCCATAGTCACCTGGCAAAACGCCGGCCTACGGCGTCCTCTCCCTTTACACTTCACACAATAAATACTCCTCTACTAACTAAAACAAAACCTTTAAGACAATCAACACCAAGACGCTTGTGAACAAACAGTGTGAGAAAAGCAGGAAAAAAGAGACAAGAAAAGAAAAAAATTCACCTTCACCACAGCGTTCTCTCACCCACACGCTACTCGCAACACTCACTCTGCGCATGCGCACGAAACGAGAGAGAGAGAGAGAGGGAGAGTCTGTGTGTGAGAGAGAATGTGTGTGTGTGTGTGTGTGTGTGTGTGTGTGTGAGACAGAGAGAGAGCGAGAGTGTGTGCGTGCGTGCGTGTGCGTGCGTGCGCGCACGTGCGTGTGTGCGTGCATGTGTGTGCGTGTTTGTGTGTGTGTGTGCGTGCGTGTGTGTTTGCGTGCGTGTGCGTGTGTGTGTGTGTGCGTGCATGTGTGTGTGCGTGCATGTGTGTGTGCGTGCGTGCGTGCGTGTGCGTGCGTGTGTGTGAGTGTGTGTGTGTGTGTGTGTGTGTTTGTGTGTGTAAAATGGCCTCCTAATCTGTATAATATAAGCACAGAGACAAGTTATGGCCTCACCATTTATGGTGACGTCAACACCAACACACGATACTTCTAATGAAACCCAACTGAAGTTAAACATAAATCAGTGTGTTCATGCATTCTAAGATTACACGGAAGTGTAAAGCTGAAATTCCCAATAAGACTGAACACATTAATTTCCACAGAAAAACAATAAACGCACTGATCTTTGAAGATATTAAAGAAAGAGCATAAAACACTGTCTTATCTTGATTACAGAAGAATACAAATATAACATCTTATTTGCCAAGTAGGAATAGATGATGCCAATTACATTCTGGTCCTTAATCTTAAAAATGTACATATTTGAACAGCTTAAAAAAACAATCTCTTTGATCAATCATTTGGATTTTCACTCTGGAAATGAGTTTCAGATTAATATACTGCATCATCCATGTCATCCTGCAAGCACAAACTATTTTTGATGTACTGCTTACTAGTTTCTGATTATTCTGCTCATTTGCATAAATAAGTAGTTGATACATTTTTGGGGGAAAATGCCAACATACTCGCATTTTTTGATTTTCAGACTCTTATTCTGCTCATTTCCATAACAGCCCTTAGCCAATATAAGCATTTGGGAAAACTGCTTGTCATAATGATAATGACTGACCCATTAGGGAGAACCCCAAATTAATCATATTTTTAATAACTGTAAAGTATAGTGCATGACTCTAACATTTTTTGTACATTTAAGGGGAAGTTAAAAGTGTCTGGGCATACGGTACAATAAAAAATAGATATTTTAGCATAATAATTTAACATTTAAGACTCCTAAACATTAGGAAAACATACTCATACACACAAAAAATAAAATAAGTAATTCATTCTGTGCAGGACTGATGATTGTAATGCAGTTTGATGATCTTGTGTGTCATACTGGACACACAATCCACATCCAACATCTCATCCACTCAAATCAGCTTCAGAAATCTGACACTTTACAGAATTAGAGGAATGATTCACTCCAGAAAGAAATTTCTGTCATTATTTCCTTCCTCTCATGTCTGTGGGACACAACAGGAAAAATCTGAAAGAATTTCCATGCAACATTTTTCCTTACAATTAAACCACCCAAAAAATGATGACAAAAACAATACAATTACTCAATAATGTCATGCTCTATATTTTATAGGTACAAATCAGTCTTATGCAACCTGGTTAATGACAATCAACTTCCAAGTCTTGTTCACTTTGCAGCTTATTTCAAACAACTGAAAATCTAGATCACTAAAAGACAATTCATGATGTAAGAAATTGTCACTTTACAAATCACTTTAATTCATGCACTGAATGAATTACGTGAAACAAAATGCAATATTTATTTTATTATATTCATGGAACATGATCTGTATGAACACGTCATCACACAAAAGCTTTTCTCTTCAAGTTCGTGTGAAGAAATGTTTGTGTGAGAAAAAAAACATTTAGATGAGTTCCATGGAACATTGATCTCTTCTAATGTCAATTAATCATCTGAAACAATGAAAAATGCCTTAAGTGTAACTGTCAGCATCTGGCACATGCACTGGTAACATGTCTTGGCAATGTATTGCATTATGATACTCAAATAAATCAAGTATCATAGTTCAACAAAACATACAAAACATATTGCATTTTGTTTCACATAATTCATTCAGTGCATGAATTAAAGTGATTTGTAAAGTGACAATCAAATTACACTTTAAACACAACAGTTCACATGTTTTAAATGTTAGAAGGCCATACATTATATACAAATATAAAAACGCATACAAAAATGTTATAAAAAATTATTTACTTATGAAATACCTATATATATATATATATACATTTTTTTTTTTAGAAATAACAAATGTAAAAATTACCTTAAGATAAATACATTTGCTCTTACAAAACTTTGAGCTGTGACACTCTGATACAGTATGGTTTATCAGGTCAGGACCAACTTTACTCCTAACCAGGTTAGAGCTTTGGTCTGCTGTAGGTAAATTAAGGACACTGTTACAGTATGGTTTATCAGGTCAGGACCAACTTTACGCCTAACCAGGTAAGCTACGTCAACCTGTGTTTTGTTATTGTATTTATTAATTTAATTTGCTTTATTCTAGGAATGGCACTCATAGAAATGCAAAAGACAGTGCTGCATTGGATGTGTCTTAAATTCCTATTAAGAATAAAAACAGTTAACAAAAAACTTATGTCAAAAACTGATACAGCAGCAGAAAACAGTGTGCTGTGATTCATTACAGGATTGAGACACACAGTGGGGAGATCCTGTGCCCACCAGTGTCCTGTAGTGAATAAGGGTAGTTATCTTCTTATGTTTTTCATATATTCATTATCAACACACAATCACAAATATAAACATTTTGCAAATGCTTTCAGATGAAGTGTAGCATTTCATTTCACTGAACATGTAAATTTCCCAGAAGTATTTCAGGGAGTTATTTTCATGAGTTACTCACCAGTTGAAATATGTTGAGAAAATATGAGAAATCTTTTAGGAAATGCAAAAAAAAATTTTTTTAAATCCAGTTTTACTCAAATTTCACAGAAAGTTGAATTATTTTAGGTTGGTTGAACGCATGGAACCAGTGAAAAATCATGCATAAAACGAACAGCACAGATGTCAGACGAACAGGTACCACAGGTACACCAAACCGAGACAAACGTGAGACGGCAAGCCGGGTACACTGGCGCCATCTTGGAAGCTTCAACATGATACTGATAAGCACATCCCACAATTCTTCAGGTCATGTGATCTTAACTTTAAAAGTGCAACTCTGTGGTTCTGGGAGTCAGACTGACTAACACTCCTCTTCTCTGCACTGATCATCAGCACACTGCAGTAATGACAGAACCTGGAGGCTGGAGTCCAGTGAAACCGGTCACTCTAGAGGTGATAAAGATTTGCCTTGAGGTATGAGACACAAAATCACTCCTAGAGTAAACACACTGACTGTTACTAGTGATTTGGTTCTTCAATATTGTTTCCACAAAATTAATTACACAAAATTAATTATTTGTTTGTTTTGGGTTTGTTTTGATTTAGTTCAATTTAAATTTTTTATGTTCTTGTAGCACAGTATGAATTATATATGCAAGTGCCTATATATGCAATATATTCAGATTTAAATAAATAATTGCTCTTGATTAATCCTTTATTGAAAACTCTTAACTCATCAAAAGTGATGTACAATATTCAAAATACCGCATTTATTATTAGTTCATGTTTACTAATGTAGTTAACTCCTAACTGTTAAAAAATTATCCTTATTGTAACCATAATAATAATGTTTCTCTCTTTATTCAGGGGAGGCCAAAGATAAAGGAGATGGTTGGAACTGATTTTCAGATTTTCATTCAAGTAATCAATTACACGCACATTGTAAAAATAATGAAATTCTTGAACATCAATATATAACATGCATTCCAACCCTTGTGAAACTCAAGGTATAACTTGCATGCCAGCTAATATCAACTAGTCAGCTGTGTGTCCTAAACAAAGTCAAACTTCTTTCAAAGTAATTCGTCCATCCTCACTGAAAGTTAAAATGCATCAAGTCAAGCTTCTTGCATATAAAAAATATAAAAATATTCTAAAAATTTTAGAAATGCCCAAAATTACCAAAACTAGTAAAACTTTTAAATAGTATTAAAACATAAAAACCATACACTCTCTTTCACTCTCTTTCATGTGTTGGTTGATGTAAACCCAAACCCAGTGTGTGTTCACGCATTGATATTTCAGGCTCTTCCCTGTTATGGAGGGGAACTGAATGTGACTGAAATCCAGTATCCCAAACCCTTTAATGACCCACTGATCCATGAACACTTACAGAAATAGTCTTTATCTAATAAGACACATGCAATGAGCTGCCATACTGTATAGAGGAGCAACTGAAATCATTTCATTCCTCAATATTAAACTCCATAATCAAATCCTCCAGTGTCATGTGTTTGCTGTGTGTTTTGTTTGAACCATTTTTTTTTTAAATTTCTTTGAAATATGTTCAACTCTGTTTGCCTCTTCAGTTCAACCGGCAGTTGTTCCAAAGCAGTGTACTTTGAACTGAAAATGTAGATTGTGCAAATTTAGTTTTTCTTTTTGGTACTGTGCAGTTCTGATTGGTTGCACCTCTTGTACTGATCCCTTCACTACTCTGTTTTGTTATTAATTTGCATATAATTTCTGGTGCAGGATTCATTCATTTATAACTCATTTTAAAACCATTTTAACAAGAGACACATTTATAACATTTTCGAAACTAAGCAAACTATATTTTTGTCAATTGCAATGATGCCATCTAATTGGTTTCTTGTCCAAAATGTTTAGTGTTTGTTTATATAGAGATAACAGTTTTGATAGTCAGCTGAGAAACCTGACTTGCATGCATGTATAACTTAGCTACTTTTATATATATTTGCATAATGCTATAGGCCTACAGAAAATCATGATGTTGATGCTTGTAATATAAGATATATATTATAATATTTGTTCATATCATAATAATGACTGTCCCATTAAAATCTTAAAATAATTGAAGACAATTATTGCATAGATACAGTTGTGCTCATAAGTTTACATATCCCTTGCAGAACATGGAAAATGTTAGGCCTAATCATTTTAACAAAATGAGAGGGATCATGAAAATTGCAAAAATTGTTATTTTGCCTATTTAACTTTATATCTATCCTGAATAAACTAGCTATTTCACATAACAGATGTTTCTATATATTCTCCACAAGACAAAAAAATAACTGCAGTTAAATTCATGAATTAAAAAAAAAAAAATGACCGTGTTCAAAAGTTTACATACCCTTGAATCTTAATACTGTGTGTCATTCCCTGGATGATCCACAGCTGTCTTTCTGTTTTGTGATAGTTGTTCATGAGTCCCTTGTTGGTCCTGAGCAGAAAAATCCTCCAGCTTCTGCACATTATTTGGTTTTCCAGCGTTTTCTTCATATTTGAACCCTTTCCAACAGTGACCCTACTGAAATAAGGGAAGATGCAAACCATCTCCGGTGCTGCATGGCTGTGAGTTGGGAGGAGAGACGGAGATGGCAAATCAGCTTAACTCATATGGAAATGTTTGATAATGGGAGGTGGTGATGCGATTCCAGTGTTTCCGATATCACCTGACACAAATCTTTCGGTAGGTTTCCACATTAATGAAACAGAGGTCAGACAGATTTTTAGGAAATGTAATCCCCGTAAATGTCCAGGTCCAGATAAGATATGGGGAAATGTCTTTAAAAATTGTGCTTTTCAGTTACAGCCATCACCAACAAATATATATAAACCAACCAATCATTCTGGTTATCGTTTCTGTCTTATGAAAAACATCCGCAATAATTCCAGTGGCGAAAGTTTCTAGGCCCTCAGGATTAAATGATTTCCGTCCAATAGCACTTACATCATTTGTGCTTTGAACATTTAGTGAAAAGGGCATTGTATCTGAAACATAACATCTTATAGATCCTCTGCAATTTGCATATCGATCCTCCGGATGGGTTGAGGATGCAATTTATGCTGCACTTCCACCTGATGCATTCAACATTTAGAAAAACCAAAAATCTCATGCAAAAAATCTTGTTTGGGGATTTTCATACAGCCTGTTAACTGCAGTTCTCACAGTAATATTAGGCTGCTACCTTGGCCAAAGAGATTTTAATTAGATAGATAGGACACTGTGCCTGGGTGACCATTTTTATAGAGTACTACGAGAATCCAGCAGGATTAAAATAAGACGATCTTTCCCGTAAAATGTCACTTTGGTCGGAGTCCCCCGGGGTGTGTTTAATCTCCGTT
>NC_056611.1:600396-626578 GCF_018340385.1 Cyprinus carpio
CACTCGACAACTCTTAGACTCAGATTGAACTCTTACAGGTTTTATTCACATTCAGATAGCTTGAAAGTTCAGATACTTTGATACCTGATACTTTTGATATTTAATATGTAATACGTAATATTTTGCGTAATTTGATTCGAACAGAATAGTTGATTAGAAGTGTTATGTTAAGTACAATTGTATTAATGTTTTTATTAATATGGTTGGGTTTCAATCATCATAAATGGATTGTTATTAAAAATGTAATAACATTGGATACATTTTCTATATTGAAGGTTGTTACTATATCCAGAACTTTATTCTAAGGTATGATTTGATGGTTTCTGTTTCTATATATGCTTTTTAATAAAATTTACTATTATACACTGACCGTCTGAATTGGGATTAAATTTTGCCATCAATTACTGTTAATATCTTCTAGAATAACAATATATCACCTGAAATAATCCAACCTTTTTTTGTTCTCTCTTTCGCTGCTCATAAGTCCCCTTTTTGTTTATTTTTTAAATCATATTTCTCCCGCACCGCTTGGTTTTGTGCTCCAAGGAGCAATAGCAAAAAAGGGTGGGACTTAAACCGCAGCCCTCGTCTCACAGCCTCTACGGAGTTCAAAACCACCTGTCAAAGATCCATTCACTTTACTTCTTGCAGCGCTATTTACTCATAAATGTGCCTTAATTACACTCCTGACTCGACTCCATTAGTAAGGCCAAATTTCGCCAACGCTAGATATATAAGAAAACCCAGTTTACTCTAATCAAGGCCTTTCTCTTCTGCATCGAGGCTGATCAAGGACGCTTGCTGCTCATTGCTGGAAATATTGTGAATCACTTGGAAGACTTCTTTATGATATTATTTTGTGTTTGTCTACCAATTATAAAGCCAGTCTGATCCTTACCAATTATATCAGGAAATAAAAGGTTTCAAATCCCTTAGAAATAATGGATGTATACAGCCATAGCCACATTTAAAATTGATACTCTTGGCATATATTGGTACAATTATCTCTATCTTTATTTTCTTGGAATCAGCGTAATAATCTGTTTCCTCTCCATGGAGGGGAGGGAATCTTGCCTTCTTTATGGATATGGTTAATGCTTCAAGAAGAATCGGGCTTCAAATTCTTCTTTTTAAATGTCTTATACTCACTCACCGGGGAAACCGTCACTACCTGGGGGCTTTTGTATTCTTGCCTCCTTAGCTCCTACTTATTGTTTGATAGTAGTTCTTGATGTGTACTTTCTGCTAATATTCTATATTTTGTTTTATCCTATACAGGAAGGTCTAATTTGTCTGAAACCGCTCTGATCGACTCTTTGTTAGGATCCTTCTGGTGAATTAAGTTGCGTAGGTATGTGATAAAAAGTGTTTTGTATTCTTTTGGCTCAGTGTGAAGCTTTTGTGAGGTAGGGTCTTTAATTTTCAGAATTGTTGAGTCGCTTGTTGTTGCGTAAATTTTCTGCGAGCAACTTTGTAGATGTTTGGGCCTAGTCATAAAAGCTTGTTTTGTATATCTAGCTTTTCTCTATTACTTCCTTAAGCTAAACTAATTTTCAAGTTGGCATTTTCAATTTTTGATTTTCTTTTGGAGTGGCCTGATAGCTTTTTTCAACATGCTTTTTTTCCTCTTTTATCCTTTTAAGTCATTTTAATTCATCTTTTATCATGATTAAGTCCCTTAGTTTTCTTAATGTTTGTGCCTTCCTTTTGGCTATAGCGGTTTTCCTCGTTAGGACAGCTTTTCGCGAAGTCCCATAATCTTGAAGGACTTCCACCTCCCCTATGTCATTCTATTCTATAAATGTTTTACTGTCCTGTTTGACAGATCCAACTACGGATTGGTTTGGTAAGAAGGCCCAACATTTAATCGCATACAGTAATTTTTGGGGGGGGTATTCTCCATGTTAAGAAGTTTTAAAAGATTGCGTTGGCGGTGGTCTGGAAATGAAAACATCAGTGAACTCCGAATTCTTACATATTCAGTTACCCGGTTTAGATGGTTCAATTAGAATTTAGAAATAGAAGTAAGTCCTCCTGTCTCATTATAAAATAGTCATTGTTCTGAATGATACCAAGTGAGGGAGCTCGTACGGATCAAAATATGTCAGCTCTTATGTCTCCCCATCAGGGTAGGACGGACTGGAAGACCTTCACTCCGACACACCTCACCCATAACAGTTATCATACCTAACAGTAACGATAAGTTGAAATTTGTCCATAGATTTTTTTTACTTCTGTTTTTACTTAGTGGTATCTAAATTCACAAATTTAAAGACTGAGCTTCGCAGTGTCCCTCCACTTACCCAGATCCCTTCGCTTCTACTGATAGAAGTGCCAACCGTGTCCTGCAAAGTTGTATCAATAATTCTTTATTAAAATGTGCACTGTTTCGCTTTCAGGTGAGGGTGCCCGTTAGATGTTCAAACAAGCGTCATAAGATTATCATCTTAGATTGTACGCCATTTGACGGAAAAAGTCTCAGACGACGCCCCCCCCCTCCTACCTTATAAATTCTTTGAAAGGATCAACTTATTATTGCTTTATTCTGGTTAAAGTTAATATTAGCAATGAACTCCCCTCCTGACGACTGTGTGGATCATGAGCTATAAAATATGTTGTAACCAAAATTTTATGGATTCGAGTGTATTTTCAAAGCCTCCAAAAGCATTCCTAAGTGTGTTCCTGTAGGCAAGTGATGTGCATATCGTCCTTTCCTGTATCTTATTCTCACCAATTGCGCCGCTCTGAATGGAGGTACCTAATCACATTGACATTTAATGACATTATTTTAAGCTTTTGGATGGGCATCATGAATGTAAGGTGGTTCAGATTGGGCTGTTTGTCTTATAAATCAATCAACTTCAAACATGGTACATGGTCAATAAAACCAGAAACAGAATTGAACTTTAAAGTAACACAAACAAATAGACTGAAAAAAGGATTCCAAGGCAGGGTATTCGTGTAATCCCCGTGTTCAGCCAAAACTAAGGTAAGGGGAAAAGCCTCCCTCTGAGAGAGGACCCCCTCCCAGAAACCAGTGTATAAATCAACAAGAGCTTTTTCCACTAATCTCGTACTTTAGGCGCTTTTAGCTCCTTCAAGTCAGGTTATGTTTGAATCATAAAAAAAGGATGACAATACTAGTACGATGGTACACTCAGCATTAACATACGATGTGTCCAAATGCAACTAAACACACAGCTATTTGTGATCACAGCTAGTACCTAGTTTCCTTCTGGATCCGCCGCGTCTCGTTTATCAGAAACCTTTCGTCTTTCAGTTCAAGTATTGATCTTCCGTTGGAATTCCTGTAGCCAGCTTCCCCGTGCTTCTCTGGCTGTCTCCCTCGCTCCGCGCCGATGCACGCGTTGCCATGAACGATGTTGTGTCCAGTCTTCGAGTCGCTGATGTGCCACACACTGATTATGCCAAACCGATGTGGCCCCCAGGTAGAAGACCCCGGCGATGCATCTCTTTCGGCTTCCCCTCCTCCTCAGCGCAGTGTTGCTAGGTCTGTTGGCCGCTTCTTTCAAAAGAATCGCATGAGGGTTGTATAGATGTCTGGAAGCGGATGCCGTTCGTGCACTTTCAAACAACCAAGCTTAAAACCGTTTTATAGAGCTTTGTACGTTGCTGCGATTCACGGCTCTGTTGTGTAGAGCGTGGTCAAAAGAGAGCAGTTTTTATCCCCAGTAGACTGAAATCTGATCTTTGTTCCACGGGGGTTTATGAGAACCGCTGTCTTTGACTCTCTGTACTGGAAGAAAGTTAACAACTACTGACTCTGTGAGGAGGTTGTCGGAGGATGTTTCGGGGAAGGTCGAGGTGGAAGCGGTGTCGCGCGTTGTTATGTATTTGGGCATCCGTCCCTTCCTGTCGAATAAGAGTTTTTCGCGCACACCAACAACATTCTGCCACACTAATTGAAATCTACACGAGGCCCACCTTCTATTGTCCCTAGCGTAACGCCGTATATTCTGAGGTTTGTTTCGCTGCCACCTGTGATATCCAAATCGTAACTTTTCCAAGCAGTGCCCTTTGCTCTTTTATGATGGTCCTCTTGGAGCACTTCATTTGCCGCTTGCCGGACCAACTTTATCCTAGTTCTTCTTCAATACGCGCCGCCGCCTCGCTCGAGTTTATTGTCATGCTCTTGTAGGGAAAACGGTGTAGAAGCTAATTGTTGGTTAATCTGTTGTCCTGAATTCTGACAGTTCCTCTTTCACTTCTCCTGCTTTACATCTTCTTTAAACGCTGGGTTAGATCGGCAGTTAGCTGAGTTCGAAGGTGCTTATTTGATCGCTTATATCTTTCAAACTTGGTGTGAGAAGTCGAGGTCACTGCTGTGGGCGTTTAGGTAAAGCATTGTTAGCATCAAGTGTATTCGCTCCATCTCTCTTTGCGTCCCTCTTGTTCTGCTTGCTTTTCCAGTCATCTTTTGGTTTCTTGTTTTAGCACCCCCGCAATCATATTCCCGAGTATTTAACCAAAAAGTAGAAATATTCGCTGAATTTAAGGGGTTTTAAATCGACTGACTTTTACGGAGCCTCTCGTTCACGTCACACGTCCATCTTGTTCCGTCGCATACCGTGAAGCCCCCCCGAAGTATGATGTTTTGGCACAGAAAATACTCAAGTCATATGTCCCAAATTGTTTTTAAAACTTGTCCATGCTTAGCATGAGAATCCAACTCTTGAAGAGTGTAAAACAACTTCTGAATGCATGAAATCAGCTTGTACCCCCCTTTAAGAGTATTGGAACAATGATGATATACCTAGCAATGTGTCCATTCAAACAGCGTGTATATGACTGATTTAGTTACAGTCTGTAGTTGGTTTCTTCACATTCAGATTTTATTTTTGATCTCCAGTTATGTTGACAAAGTTGTGACTGAACATTGAAAACAAAGTGATTTAAAATTGTTTTAATGTAGAAAAGTTATATCTTATATTACAAATGGTTTTTTATTTTTATATTATTTTTACATGATAACCTAATTAAAATGGTCATTAAAATAAAAACTCGGTATAATTACTAAATACACGACTGATGTTTAACAGGACATATTTAAGATATTCAATAAAAGTTTATTGTAATGAGGGTCATTTCAAAATGTTTCTTCTCACAGATCCATTTGTACCACATCTCACATGCGGAAAATCAGCCCATCCTGGAGACTAATTCAGAGCACATTCACAGTGTTTTCCTCTTTTCCCTGATAGCTGTTTTGGTTCTCCAGACGCCCAGAACGCTGCATCAACAGATCAGCTTTAGATCTTCAGACTTGTCTTGAGACAAATCATTTATTATCATAATAAATCATTTCAGTTTCAGAAAAGCTCAGACTACCAGAAAGGCGTCTTGCACAAAATAACTGAGAAACAAGTAATTAATGTATGTCAGTAAACGGAATACATGGTATCAGTTTTTCGCAGTTGTCATTTAATAGTAAAAAACATTAATTCACAGCACACACACAACACACACCACACCACACACACAAACACACACACACACCACACCACGCACACAACCACACGACAGGAGTTGTTCCTCGTGAGTTGTTGTTAGTGATGAGTCAGACTCTGCTCCTCTCTCTCTCCAGTATCTTCTGCTCGTCAAGTCCACGTTTTGCCATCTCAGTAGAAATGAACTAAAAACTGGATTGATAGCACTATCCATCTCATATATAAACCATAACCAGCACTTTATCATTTTCATTTCCCTCCTGCAACATGTTTTTTAACTTCTCTCTGAGTCAATCTATAGCTGGGTTGCCATCACCCTGCTGTTTAGCGCAATTGGAGTAAAGGAGTGCACAGAATCAAGTGAAATGGTAAAGCCTGAATTTCCAAATCAAAATCTAGCTCTCTAAGGCACCCACATGTGGTCCTAGCGCTCCGCAACCACTTCTCTTGGTTCAACTCACGTGCGGTGGTTTTTCGACCGTTGTGGCGGAAAAAGGTATCGTGAATAATTAGAGATGGCAATGCTTGTTTTCGCAAAAAATTCCTCTGAGCCGCTATCGAAAAAGGGAATGTGACTTTTGCGCTAGGGATCGTAAAGGTCGCGAACTAACCAGTGGCGTGCCGATTCTCCTTCTATCCACCGCCATCTACGATGTTAGATGGTTCATTCGACACATTCCAAGGCTAGGGCCAAGAGTCGGCTCTCGACTCAGCCAGCGCGCATTCGAAAGATGTCGACATTCGCACAAATATGTGGCACTATATTGCCAAACTATCTAGCAATGTTTAAACGACTGGGACACGAAACCACAGCATCCTCCTCCAAAAGCAATAACCACAATTATTGGGTGTTTCTTCTGCGTCATTCTGGGAGTGCAAGATCATTTTTTATATAAGAAAAACGATCATTAGTTCATCAGATTCGCCTACTTTGCTTGGATGTATATAGTGGCCAGTTTATCAGAAAGTGCTGATTTTGTTCTCGTTGACCTCATTGATGAACAAACGCTACGTTGTGTTGCGGTGTGTGTGTTGTGCTATTATTTCAATTTTGCGGCATTAAGTTAAATCTGAACTTGGGACAGTGGTATGGTCTTGGGCATGTGGGTCGGGTAACAGTGCAATATGTGTATTGTGTTAAATTAAGTACTCACGTCAATTCTATGTGTCGGCAACCAAGGCACAACATCTTTTTTTCTTTTTGTAAATCTATTTATTCGCTCGCATCAACTCCTACACAACTGAGGGTTTTGTTAGTTATTTGAATGTATATGTTCTTATGGTTGTTGTTTTTGAAGGAAGGGGCGTCAAAGGATAATTACATCATCTATTTAGAGTTGCCAATTAACTTCAGAAATTGGAAATAAGGGCTAATTAGAAATCTTCCTTTTATATCCTTTTTATAATGTTTACACTCTTGTACGAAAATGGAGTGTTTATATTATTTATGAATGCATTCTTAAAATAAATTAATGATGGGAGCGAAATTATACAGTGCCTTCTTCTACAATATCTGTACAAGACAAATATATTTTTTCCAAGAAGTTATCTGTCAAAATAAAGAGAGGCTTTCTACATTTATCTGCTTGAATTCAGGTTCTAAGAAAACGCGCAAACATCAACTTCATGAACTATAACAAAAACTTGTCATCTGTGAATATTAAATATTTTAACTTCATTTTCCCCCGAAGGCAGCTGTCAAAATGTAAACACACACCTCGTGAGCAGCAAAGCTGAAGGCTATTTTTGCGAAAATGGTGCTTTGATGCAGCGCTTGTTGTTGAAAACGTCTCAGGGATTACGAATGGAACCATGGTTCCCTGAGTAGGGAACGAGACACGTGCGTCCTCTAGGGGTCGCTATGGGGGAACACCATCGTCGTGACCCGTGTCTGAGGACATACAAATTAGAAAAACACCCAACGAGTTGGCCGGCGACAGCACTCTGACACGTCACTCAACCGGCTGCGACTTATAAAACAGGCACATGGGAAAACCACGTCATTCAGCTTCTTCGTCTCAGAACTTGCGTCCGAAGCATGGCAGGGCAAGCTAGAGGAAGCGCAAGTGTTCTCGTTCCCTACTCAGGGAAACCATGGCGTTACATTCGTAACCTGAGACGTTCCACTTTCAAGGGAACTCGAACTGCGTCGGGTCGCAATGGGGACTAGCGTCCTATGCTGAGGTGCGGCTCATGGGGAACAGTATAAACCCATTCAGGGGAGCGCATGCCGGAGTTAGGGAGATGCCTGAGCCAGAATCATTACGGCGAAAGGCCTAACTAAGTACCCAACTAATACCAGTTTTCGCCGGTGAGTTAAAGCTTGGAACCCGGACGTATCCTTTAAAGACGTAGGACTTCGCATTGTGACAAGTACCCTTACGCCAAAGCTGCCTAAAAGCTACAATACCCAACTAATTGGTAGCAACACCCTGCGGCCCGATGGTAGAGGCTAAAGGCTTGGAGTGGCCCAAGATGAAAAGGATTCCTTTAAAGGGGATACACGAACTAGCGTGAACCTCACTATATAGGATTTTTAAATCACTAGAGTCTAGCCTGTCACACAGGGGATTGCAGAAAGTGTGGCACAGCTTCACGTGCACAAGTCCATAGCGGATTTTCAAATACTTGCTGAGAGGGCTCTGTCTCAAACAGATCATCTCATAGATAGGTGCACACCCTGTTTAGATATCACTCCGAAGGATACCTGGAGGGTGGAAAAACAGTGAACCAGCCCAAGATGGGACTCCTGAGGTTTTAAACCTCAGCCCATCACAAAAGGGGAGCGCTGCTAAACAACCGGAGGAAACGCCCGAAGCCCTCAACCTGAGTAGGGAAGCGATTTATAAAACAAATAGCACATGGCTACTGGAAGCGTGCGTAAAATGTCTACCATTCAAGTGTGGATTTCAGAGGAAGGATCAGTTCCCCCCCCCTGGCAACAGACAGATTTCAGAAAGTCAGGTTTGCACACTTACCAATACGTCATGCGAATTTTCAACACTGACCACTGTTCTAACAGGAAGGGTGACTCACGTTCCACTCGCAGCGGCCTGAGATAGAGAGCAAGCTCATAGAACCTCTCGGAGGGGAGCATCACGGACGCAGATATACAATAAGACTTCTGTAACTGACACCTTCATTCGCTGATTGCTCCGTCACCTAAGTGGCCAGGAGACCCATCAGGGGACCTTTGGGGGGGGCCGGAACCATGAAATTCCCTGCAGTGCTGTGCCAGGCTGTGATCAAGGAGGCTCCGCGAAACCTGTGTCTCAGCGCATAATACCGAACATTGAAGCCGGATGGCTGGTGCTGACGAGTGTGTAGTAAACACTGTAACTTGAGCATGCAAAGGAAACTCACAGGGGGGGGGGGGGTTTATTAGTTAGACATAAACCCCCCGCAATTTACAATAAGTGGAAATAACAGCGGCACTTCGGCACGAATGCGTTGCCGAGCTCCGAGAGAACCTCTCGCACGAGTAGAACGCGCGGTTGGTCGCTTCACCGTCGAGCTCTCTGCTACTCAACCGCTCATCAGTCTCAGCTCGTTTGTCATTGAAACCCGTATACAGAATTTTCTTCCCCACTTTTTTTTCACTTACAAATCTTTCCTTTCTCTTCCCTACGTGTACACACTACTTTTTCTCCAACTCCCCACTCACTTCACTGTTCCCCCATTAAACTATGTTCGACACATCAGTGTTGTTCTTGTGTTTTGTGATGATCTCTCTTACGATCAAAAGCAAGCATTAAAGGGCTTCAGTTCATCTGTGAGGGCCCCCCCCCCGGTGTTACTGGTTGGTGGGTCAATGTTTTTTTAAAATTAGTCTTCAATCCTCAGTTTGTAGTCAGTAAACATGATCACATTCAGCAGTCACAGCAGAAGTTAGAGACTAAATTTAACTGAAGTCTATTCAAAAGTTTGTATTAAATCTATTCTAAGAAGGGTTGGAAGCTTTATTAAAGGCAAACGATGGTAAACACATTAATAAAATACTGGCTATTTCTAATGTGTTCACATTATTTTTCTCCAAACCACTGTGCACTTAAAGGGATAGTTCACCCAAAAATGAAAATTACCCATGATTTTGCTCACCCTCAAGCCATCCTAGATGTATATGAATTTCTTCTTTTCAGACAAATATAATCAGAGTTATATTAAAAAATGTCCTGGCTCTTCCAAGCTTTATAACGTGGGGGTCAGGGACTCAAATGAGAATTAAAAATAGACGACTGTAACATTACTAGTCATGTAACATGTGAAATGATGTAAGATACTCACTTCAGTGTGTTGAGTGTACAGTGTTTATCCTGCAGTAGAGCAGAGATCTGATTCACTCCTGTGTCTCCTAGTTCATGTTCACTCAGATCCAGCTCTCTCAGGAGTAACGGGTTTTTACCCACAATTCCAGTCACATACTGACAGCCTTCATCTGCAGCAGGACCCAAAAACCTGCAGAAGAGAAAGATGAAGCTGGAATCAATTCAATGTGCATTGCATCACAAAACATTTAAAGATTATCAAACATTGTTTGTAGTTGATAAATCACACTAAATATTTTTCATTTCAATATACAAATATTATTAAGAAAGTAAATTCTTTAAAAGAAACTCAGGGGCAACAGCTCACTAGATCATGATTCTAATATTCTCAAAAATCTGAATGCCGGCTCTTCCTATTATAATGAAACATAAATCACAAAACACCATATAACTAGCTTGTGACAGCTAAGCATTCATAGTGATATATTTAGTTGATCTTTTCATGCCGGCTCTTCCTATTATTATGTAGCAGAATTCACCAAACACTGGACTAACACAAATGACACATAAATAAGAGTCAAAGATGAATGTTTTTGTCCTCTGTGTGCAAAACACCGTGCTACACAGGCATTAGTAATCAAAACATATAGAGGGCATCATAAACAGACCAAACTAATAGAGCACGAATCACCTGCTCCAGTGGTTCCCAAACTGAGGGGATAGTGTACAGTCAGAAATATACCAAATAAAACCTCTGCCAGGGTGATAAAGACTACGCTGTACAATTTACCCGCTTATCATGCGGCCTTTTCCTGATAAGTAAAAATAATGAACACAAAATATAAAGACACTATATGCGACCTCAACATTAGCGATCCGTTATCAGTTGTAGCAGTTGTGTTTGTATCAATAACAGACCAATAGATGAAGCAACTGATGAATCAGAGCTGTATTGCAGGGAGTCACGTAGAAATATAAATGAACGACGCATGCTTCTGCTCTAAGTGTCTACACCAGACACGAGCGGCTCGATTTGACAAAAGCAAAAAAAACCAAACAAACTTATCCCCCGTTCAATCGGCGCGATGCAACAACAAATCCATGACAACAAACTGATGGCCCGTTCTATTTCTGACGAACCCCAGCGCTCTGACACAAAGAACAATTTCAAAAATATTAAGTAGCACAAATGTTTACAACATTGACAATATTCAGAAATGGTTATTGAGCATCAAATCAGCATATTAGAATGATATGAGATCATGTGACACTGAAGACTGGAGAAATTATGCTGAAAAATCAGCTTTGATCACAGGAACACAGTAGTCTATATGTTAAAACATTCAAATAGATCATTTAAACTGACAATATTTCACAATATTATAGTGTTTACTGTATTTTTAATAAATAAATGTAGCCTTGGTGAGCATAAGAGACTTTCTGGAAAAAATAAATATATTTTTTCTCTACAAAAGGCCGGGGGGTCCCCGCAGAAAAAAGTTTGGGAACCCCTGGCCAACTCAAACACAATATTTAATTTCATTTAATTCATACAGGCCTACTTTTGAGAAAAACAATGGCACTATAAAAAAAAAAAAAAAAAAAAAAATTGTCAGGTCTACCTCACTGTCCAATAAGACACTTTTTTCAGTAGTTATGTGAGGTTAAAATATTTTTGCCTGTAATTTTTTTTTCTCATATCACAATATAATATCAATATCTCCTGGACAGTGTAAAATATTGTGATATGAATTTTAGCTGATATCACCCACCCCTACTCTGGATAGTTATATTTAACTGATGTCTGTGTTGATGCAACAATATTTCTGCTCATTATGAGAGGAACTGCAGGTTCAGACGTGTGTGTGTGTGTGTGTGTGTGTGTGTGTGTGTGTATGTGTGTTATCACTCATCCTCTCCTGACACACATCACATGTTTGTGGTCTGTGATAGATCTGCTGTAGTAGATCTACAGTGTTGTGAATCTGAGCTTGATGGAAATTAATGTACAGTGCATTCAGTAACATTTAAACAATCAGGATAATAAATAACACTGAATGTGTTTTTTTTCCATGAGAAATGTCCACAATAACACAATCATAAATGTTAACTATTGAGGCACCAAACTACTGAACACCAGCACATCTAGTGGACACAAAATGTCTGATTAAGCTGTAACTTTTAACACAAACTAAACTGTGCTGACATTTATCATCAAAACAACAGCAGCTGCAGCATCTCATCTTTCATGTTTGATCTTTTTCAACAACAAATTGTGTACATTACTGAATTACTGAAATAATATAAATATATATAATAATATAATATAATATACTATAATATTAATGTAATTAAACTTTTATATATATAATTCACATTGTATCATTTAACATTATTTCATCAGGTCTCACCTCAGAGTGTTGAGTTTGACAGTTTGGATCCTGTAGTAAATCACTGAGCTGCTTCACTTCCTGATGGTCCAGGATCATTTCCTGTGAGATCCAGCTCTATCAGGTGTGAAGGGTTTGATCTCAGAGCTGAAGACAGAGCTTTATAACCTTCTTCACTGATACTGCAGTCTGAAAGTCTATTAGAAAAAGATGTAATTCTTCATTATTACACAGCTCTGTGGAATACTTGATTCTGATTGGTCAGTCACAACATTCCGAGGTATGTTATCCCTGGATAACAACCTGTAAAAGCTAATAACAGAGGCTCATCCGGGTAACAGCACTCGGCGCTGTACTCTTGCTTGAACTATTTATTTTCTTGGTGCAAGCTTTGCATTTGTTTAGCTAATAAAATATTAAAAACTCGATTCAAAATGGTGTACAATTGTTTAATTATGTCATCCTGGTATCACGGACTCGCTCTTGTTTCATACAAACGCAGCTGCTGCCATTTTGCTACGATTGTTTTATACACTGTAATGGATTATAAGAGAACTAACAAACTGGTAAGATTTTTAAAAACATTTTTCGTCTTAATTATTTTATTGACTTAATTATTTTGTGGTGAAATGTTGTGTAATACGTGGTTTGACTGCACCGTTTCCCTTAAATATCCGTTTAGTTTGAATTTGCCGCTTGCTCACAACTGCTGTCTTCACAGAAGCTTTGCGTTCAAATATTTCAACTCAAATCAATATTTTGCATCTAATTATTTACTTATGTGGGAAGTAGCTGTGTAAGAAGCACAATAATGTACATCCAGCCGGTTATTCTCGCAGAATAAACCCCTTCAGGCTGATACAAGACCCCTGCTTCGCTGATAACCCTGTCGGGGTTTTTTCTGCGAGAACAACCGGCTGGATGTACATTATCCTGCTTATAACACAGATTGTCACACAAGTACATGTTCTAGAATGAAGAAAATAAAAAGATGCACAACAGGAATTTTGACCTGAATTGACTCTTTTCACAGTAAAGCTGGGTAAAGTTATATACTGGTGAACGTAAACTACAACAAATGCAATTTTTCCATTTTAATTTCCCACAATTATAACCTACAGCTGCAATCAAAATTACTCAACCCCTCAGAGACTGCAGTACTTTACAAATACAAGCTTTTCTGAAGATCAAGGATAAAATAAAAATTGCATCAACAACAGTTCACTGGCATACTAAAAGTCATAATGTCAACATATAATGTAATATTTTTGAGTTATAAGATTTTAATAACAGAGCTATGTTATAATTATTCAACCCCTATTCAACATTGCTGTTTTTAAGTCACATCCCTGCATGTGCTGAAGTAGCAAAAATGGCAAAGTCAACAGAGATCTCTCAAAAGCTATAGAGAAGCTATAGAGAATAAATAACTGTATTACTTAAGAAAGTCTAAGGCTATAATGAAGATTTCCAAGACATTAAAAGTTCCTAGAGACAGCTCTCAGCCTTATTCCTTAGCTTAAAGTGTGTTGTACCAGAAAACCTTTGAGGGTGTTGAAGAAAAAACACAATATCATAAAATGTTTAATCAGAGCAACTGAGAAAAACCTACAATGTACATCTAAAGACTTGCAAGATGACCCGATGAAAGGAGGAAAACCATTCCAATGCAGTAAGACACTGAACACTAGACAAGTATGCCTTCATGTTGAGACATCTTGCTGAATACCACTCTTGATCAAGAAGAACAAAAGGCAGACTTGAACTTGCTAAAAATTCATTTGTGTAGACCTGTGGAGCTCTGGAAGAAAGTGATGTTTATGGAGTGATGTGACCAAACTGGAAACTTTTTGGACCCCATGGATCAGCGGTATGTCTGCTGCAAAAGAGACAAAGCTCATAAGCAGAAGAACACCATCTCCATCGTCAAACTTGGAGGTGGATCAGTGCTGTTATGGGGTTGCTTTACTGTAGCAGGAAGTGGAAATCATGAGTGTATGAAGGGCATCATGGATTCTTTGAAGTATCAGGTCATTTTGACAAGAATTGTGATGCCTTTGGTGCAAAGACTGATGATCAATGGACTTTCCTGAAGGACAGTCATCCCAAAGTACACATCCAAATCTACTTCTGCTTGGTTCAGGGATCAGTCATAAGATGTCCTTGAGTGGCCTGTTCAGTCTCCAGATTTGATTCTCATTGAAAATATCTGGTTGAATTTAAAGAAAGCAGTGGCAATGTGAAAACCAAAGATTATCAGTGATCTGGAAGCTTTTTCAGTACATAAGAGCGCCAAGACTGTAGTAGAGAGGTGACAGAAGCTTCTAACCACTTAAAATCATAAATAATAAAAGATTCTAAACAAAAAAAGATTCTGAAAATTACTGTAATTTTTGGAGGTTGAATAATTTTGAACATGAATGTTTAGAGCCAATTTTGAATTATCATCATGATTCATCAATGTTATATTCTCAGAATAACTCAAAAGTGTATTAACAAACTTTCTCTAATACTTTACTGATGCCTTTGTTGAACTGGTTTCATAAAATGTTGTTCTCTGCAGCAAAATGTCTTGCAGGTTCAAGGGGGTTGAATAATTTTGATTGCAACTGTATTATAACCTTCTTTATGATACTGCAGTCTGAAAGTCTACAGAAAAGATTAAATCAATACATAAAAACATTTATTACACCATTAGGATATTAACATTTCCCCATCACCTTAAAAAAAAAAATCAATCTGTCAATATTTTATATAAATAAATGTATCTAAAATGTTACACCAATTTCACATCACTGACCCATTCCTTGTGACACAGCATCAGTTTACAGACCAGCTGGAGCTTTACATTGATTCATGTTTAGATTAACCAAATTCAGACCTGAGTATCTGCAGTGTCTGTGAATTTCTCAGCAGACTGGAGATTTCTGTCACTCCAGAGTCTCCTATTTGATTCCTGCTCAGATCCAGCTCTCTGAGGTTTGAATTAAACACTGATGCCAGAGCAGCACAACCTTCATCTGTAATACTGATGGCAGTTTAACCTGTAGAAGAGAGAACACAACTAATTAAGATATACATACCAATTACACAAATTACAGCTTTAGCTACTACTTTTAGCTTCTCTTTGGAGAAGGATTTCAGTTTTAAAGGATGGAATAATACATATGCTATTGTAATTCTTAAGCGTTAATTTCTTTTCTTTCAAATGTTGAGCCCTCAGGCTTTTATTTTGGTGGAAAACTGAACAATGACCTTTAAGTTTCTGTGTTTAGTTCACAACAGGTTTATAACAGGGTTCGTACAGAAACTGCAAAAATGAAATTCCAGGACTTTCAAGGACTTTTCAAGCACTACTTTTTTGGTTTTCAAGGACTAAAATCAGAGATCTTACTTTTCAAACAATACTGTTATCATCTTTCAAATTCTAATAAAACAAAATGGTACAAATAAAGTGCAGCACAAAAGCATGCAATGACTGTGGCAACTTAAACATTTGAAAGAATATTATTATTTCCTTATTCAAACAATTTTTTTTTTTCATGAATATATGATTGACCTAAAGAACGAAAGCTGTATCATACACTTGGGAGATTATGAGCTATATCACCACTTATCAACACTATGCACTTAGCTCACGAGATGTAGGCTACAGATACTTGGTTGACTATTATGAAAATATCGTAATACTATTTTTAAGATTTTTTTTTTTTTAAATGACAAAAATATTTGTAATCCACACAAGTCTAAACAATGCAGTTGTATTTTGAAATATTTTAACTAATCAAGGGCTGTAACTAATGATTATTGTGTTAATCAAGTAATCTACTAATTATTTTGACAATTGAGAAATGATATTTTTAGTAATACAAATAGACCTAAGTGAAAAACAGGCTTAGTTTGTCTCCCTTTTACTGATTATTTTCGGGTTAAAGCATGATTTAAACAGATACAGAACATTCACACGCAATCGCTGTCGCAATAATGCATTCAAACAAATGTAATTTTACAGTGCTCCTTCATCTGTAACTGATTTTGAAATCTGTAAGAAATGCATCGATCTGTAGATAAAATAACTGACGAAAATGTACTGTTATTTTCATCAACAAACAAAATTTGCACAGCAGAAAGCAGCAATTATACCTTTTAATGCTGTGATGTTATTACTTTGGCATTTGGTAGGAAAAAAAGTTTGCACACAATAGCCTAATGCCCTTTGAAACTCTCCTGTTATTTTATTTATTTATTTATTTATTTTTATAGGCTACGTTATGAACATAACATTTCATCTTTATCCACGGAGCGAGTGCGGAGCGGTGTGAGCGTGGAGCGGAGTGATTATTAAATGCTCAGAGCGCGTAGGGAAATTATTGCCACTCCACTCTCACAAACTCTGCTGCCGAGTGAGAGAGATGTTTCGCCCTACGAAATGAACAAGACCGTCCGGTGTAGACACGGTTAGACAGTGTATGCTATATTTACAAATAATTGATATAAGAAATAAAAATAAATACATAACCTAAACCAGCGGCATAACAAGATGAAAATATAGACTAGAAAATATATTTACACTTGATCTGTCCTCCGTCCACCACACTGACTCACTGCGGAGGTGCCAGTTTTAATCTGAACAGCTCTTAACGCCGAGTGGATGGTTAGATGCATGATAGTATTAAAAAAATAAATAAATAAATAAAATAAAGGTCTTTCCAGCATTAAGGTAATAACATTAGCTACTGCTTTTTTTAATAATCTTGTTTCAGTTATACATTTGACTGGTAAATGATAAAGAATTATATTAAAACTTGTTTTGAACAATTTCTTTGTCATTTGAATAATGATTTTAAGTAGAGAGGCAAAAAAATCGATTTAAATCGTAAATCAGATTTTTTTGTGGAAAAAAATCGGGGATTTTATTAGGCCACCCACCACTAATAAAACAACATTTTATTTATTATTTTTTATTTTTTTAGTTAAGGCAACTTTCTCTGAAATTAAGTTATAATAACTTATAAACTTTATTGCGCTATACAGTAGTGAACATTTGAAGTGGATCAAACCTTTCTTTAAAGCTGTTTTAAAACCAATACTATGTCCTACAAACCTATTCTGCAAGTTTGAAACCCTCATAAGACACTGTCCATATGAAAGACCAAGAGATTCACACCTCTATCTCGACCCCCACAAGTTATACAGAACTACCCCCCAACCCCCTCCAGCTGAACTGAACTCGGTCTGTGTTTTGGCTGTGAGGAAAGGTGTGTTGTAATGTTACTGGGTTGAAACATGCCTGCACTCACAGCAGCCCTGCTCTTTTTATTCATTATTTTCCCTTAGCCCATATTATTATTATCACTAGACCAAAATAATAACAAATTATCAATTGATAATTAATCATTATTTTTGAGAAAATCGTAGACGTTTGTGAGCGTAGACGTTTGAGGCAGGCTCTTCACAGCGCACGCGTCTCGTACTCACTGACCCAGCTTCACCGTCCACATTTGGATTTTATAAAATCAGTTTGAGGCGAATACAACTTGTTGATCATGAGCCCAACATTTAGCAAGGCAGGAAAACATTCAGTCTACCTAAAAGGAAGACGTATTTCATTGAGCTAATGCTGTTAAATAGAGAGTAAAAAAAACACTGAGAGGACAGACATAGGCCTATATTATTGTACATTACAAATATTTGGATTGTCCCTTATTTTCTTAAAGAGTAAATACTTATTTTCTTCAAGAATAAACATTATAAATAAAGAATAAAAGAAAGAACCTCTATTAGCACTTATTTTCCATTTCTGAAGTTAATTTGCAACTCTAATGATGATGTGAATCCCCTGACAGTGGCACGTTCCTCAAAAAAATAAAAAAAATAAAAATAAAATAAAACCTTGTTAGAGCTATATGAGCGATTAATAGATTTAAAAAAGAAAAAAAAGTGTGTGCTTGTTTTCGAAATGGAAAACGCATACAGCTTGTAAAAAATGATATGATGAAAAAGTCATGATAACATATTAATTCATAGAAATAATTTAAGCAATTAAAACCTTTTTTTTAAATACCATATTCAACTTGAATTTCAATACTATTAAACTGACTTTAAAATCTTAAGGATTTTATAAGTTGAAACGGTAAAATGTCACAGTGCATGTTTTATAGCCTAAATGAACTTATATAGTATCTTATATAGTATCTGAAGACCTTGATTGCATGTTAGCATAAAACTAACAATATATTTTTGCCTTTTTTTTTTTTTTTTTTAATGAACAATTCCTGTATATAATATGTGACAGCAACCTTTATATCAAACATTTTGAATTGTCCACAGCTGAGCATCGCGGGAGGCAGCTTGAGCATGCGGAGTGAATGCACATGCACAAAGTCATTTTCAGATGCAATGGAAAAATAAAGCTGGATAAAATTATAGCTACACAAAACTTGTAAATAGTTAACAACATAGCCTAGATTAGGCCCATACTCTGTTCCTAAGTATATAATGTAAATTTGTTAACTCACAATAACACATTTTAACTGATTAATCGCCTATTTTCATTTGCTGCATTTTTTTTTTTTTAAACACACACACAAAAAAAAAAATTGTGACAGTTGCATTTTATTACATTCAGAAACAATAACAGCTGGCCTAATAATGTTATAATGTACCAACAGGATATTTTTAGTTCCCTTCACTTTACAACAAATTTATCAGAACAGAACAAGAATTAAAAATATATAATTCTAATGGATAAATATAATTGAAGTATATAATAATATAGGCTTATAAACAAAAACAAAAAAATTATTACAAATAATTTAAAGCAATACATAAGGTAAGGTTGGGCTTATCTCTCTCATTCGGGACAAATCCAAACATGTTGCCCATTTGAAGCTAAACTCTTATTCATTAGGTAAAATAGGCTTTGGATTTCAAACGTGTTTCAGTATCGACGGAAAAAAAAATCATAGTGAGCAAAAATATGTAAAAAGTTCCATGTGTTGTTATCAAGCTGATGGTCTCCCTGCTCTTGGCAGATGAGTTGGACTCAGGGAAGGACCATGGGGAAAGGAAAAAAAAAAAAAAAAAAGGAAAACACAGCAAACCTATATGGGTCGGTTCTTCTGTCAGGGAACTCTGTTGAGAGTACACACATGAAGATGAAAGGTAAACAGTTCTTTAATTTATCCACAAAAGGTAATCCAACATGGAGGTAGGCAGGAACACACGTACACAATAGACGAGGACTGACCACACTAAAGGAGAACTGTGGACTTAATTAACAGACACAAATGAGGATAATTGAGACAACAGTTGGGATGAATTAACTAATCAAAGCACAGGCAAAACTAGGTCACAGGGAAGAAAGCAAAACACAGTGAAGACACAGAACAGACTGACATGTTACAGTAATGACATCATATAATTAAAAAAAGATACCAGACGAAAAACTTGACTAATTCCTGGACCTTTATAAGGAAACAGCCAGGCGAACAAAACTACATAAATGTTATAATAGATAAATGAAATGTGTACTGTTTTTATGTATATATATATATATATATATATATATATATATATATATATATATTTTTTTTTTTTTTTTTTTCAATTATTTATATTCACAATTTCTAGTATTTGTACTGGCTTTACACTTTTATTTCAATGTTGTAATTAGAAATTCATTTTATTTTATCTTTGAAGCAGATTTATTATGTGACAGCATTAATTAAAGTTTCTTAAGGGTCAAGGCTCAATTATTGCACTACTCTTGTTTAGCCTGTATATGCTCTCTCTAAGTCAAATAATGAGAAAGAACCAAATTGCCTATCACAGCTATGCTGATGATACCTAGATTTACCTAGCATTATTGTCAAATGACTACAGCCCCATTTACTCCCTCTGCCAATGCATTGATGAAATTAATAGTTGAATGTGCCGGAACTTTCTTCAGAAAAAAAAGGAAAAAATCTGAAGTCACTGCATTTGGAGACAAATGCTGCATTCCAGGCAGGTTTTTGAGCCCGAAAATCACGACTTCAAACCACGATTCACGACGTTGTAGCGTTCCAGGCAAGTCATGACAAACTGCCTGAGCGAATACAACTCATTGATCATGAGCCCAACATTTAGCAAGGCGGTAAAACATTCAGTCTACCTGAAGGAAGACATATTTCACTGAGCTAATGCTGTTAAATAGAGAGTAAAAAAAAAACTAGTGTAGCCTATTCTTAAACTTGGAGCTCATTGAAGTACAAATCCAAACACCAGAAGCAACCTACACTCTCTAAGTTTTCTTTCATTGAAAAGTATGCATTTTATTTATTCACAGGCTATATGGTTGAAATAATATTTTAGTTGAAAACTTTAAGTGCTATTGTTTAAAAAATGCATAATATAAATGTTTCATAGATCTTCAGTTATGCTTTAAAATCCAATGGACAGACATAGGCCTATTGTAACAAATTAACTCAAAGTGAGATACATAATTAATCATAACGGGTTATTATTAAATACATTCATCTTCAGGAATTACTTGTAGCATTATATCATTAATAGTACAATAAAATGATTTGTTCGTCTGCAGGGCGGACAGTGTTAATCGTTTATTGACTCTAAGTAAAATAATTTTACTACTAATAAATTGCTCCCAGAGCATGTAACGAAACCGGAACGTTAAAGTGACCTCGTCCTGTGAGCAGCAAACACAGACAACCAAGTGTGAATACATATGGATGTTTATTAAACTACACTACAGAGGAACATACAACATCTGACCAGACACAAACATACACACATTAAACATAGACACCAACGCAAGGAAGGCATGGATAGATAGAGAGAGAGAGCGAGAGAGCATGCAGCAGAGAGAGAGAGAGCACTGCAGAGAGTGAGAGATCGAGCGCTCTCACGCAAGCGAGTGGAGAGTCATGGCAGTATTTACTCATTAACTAAATCACAAACTGTTAAGAACCCTCAAAGAATCTCATCACCTTAATTAAAAGGGGTCGAAGCCTAGAAGCGCATCTAAATAGTTAACAATCGGTTACTTGCATTGGTTCTGTAGTTGCTGAGTAAAGTGTCCCGGTGCATGTATAATGCGTAGATTCCTGTTGAATCCTGTTAGGAGTGAAACCTTCGTCATTTCATCCATGGGTTGACTGCTCCGAAGTGAATCAACAAAGTTGCTGAAAACTGCCAGAAGATCGGACTCCCCAGAAGGGGAGTCGCGAGGTGTCCAAGGTGATGGGTGTCTCCAGGGAACCGCAATTAAGAAGAGTTAAGAGAAAACAACCTTTTGGGTGTGGAAGAGGTTTTATCTGGTTTCCCAGTAACACCATTTTTGCAAGAAGGTGTGTGTGTGTGTGTGTGTGTGTGTGTGTGTGTGTGTGTGTGTGTGTGTGTGTGCGAGCGGCATGGAGAGGTCTTTTCCTTTGCATGCTTTGGCCATTGAAGCTGATTAAGATCTCTTTGAAGCTTATGAGTCCGAGCTAGGAATGTAGAGGTGTTCCTGGTGATGCTCAAACAGGCCCCAAAAGGTGTCAATGGCACAGTTTGATGCAAACTCATTGGCTCTAAACTGTGATTTACATGAGGTCAGTCAGTAGATTAAAAATCTTTCTGAATATTAGAATGAATGTGTTATCATGATCTAGTCCATACGTTACACTATATTATTGTACATTACAAATATTTGGATCATCCCTTGTTTTCTTAAGGAGTAAATACTTATTTTCTTCAAGAATAAACATTATAAATAAAGAATAAAATAAAGAACCTCTATTAGCCCTTAATTTCCATTTCTGAAGTTAATTTGCAACTCTAATGATGATGTGAATCCCCTGACAGTGGCACGTTCCTCAAAAAAATAAAATAAAAATAAAATAAAACCTCGTTAGAGCTATGTGATCCATTAATAGATTTAAAAAAGAAAAAAAACTGTGTGCTTGGTTTCCGAAATGGAAAACGAATACAGCTCGTAAAAAATGATATGATGAAAAAGTCATGATAACATATTATTAATTCATAAAAATAATTTAAGCAATTAAAACCTTTTTTTTTAAATACCATATTTAACTTGAATTTCAATACTATTAAACTGACTTTAAAATCTTAAGAAGTTTATAAGTTGAAACGGTAAAATGTTACAGTGCATGTTAAATAGCCTAAATGAGCTTGTATCTTATATAGTATCTGAAGACCTTGATTGCATGTTAGCATAAAACTAACAATATATTTTGCCTTTTTTTTTATTTAATGAACAATTCCTGTATATAATATGTGAAAGCAACCTTTATATCAAACATTTTGAAATCGTCCACAGCTGAGCATCGCGGGAGGCAGCTTGAGTGCGCAGAGTGAATGCGCATGCACAAAGTCATTTTCGGATGCAATGGAAAAATAAAGCTGGATAAAATTATAGCTACACGAAACTTGTAAATAGTTAATAACATAGCTTAGATTAGGCCCATACTCTATTCCTAAATTTGTTAACCCACAATAACACATTTTAACTGATTATTCACCTATTTTCGTTTGCTGCATTTAAAAAATAATAATAATAATTTTATTTGTGAGAGTTGCATTTTATTACATTTAGAAATAATAACTGCAGGCCTAATAATGCTATAGGCTAATGTAACAGGATATTTTTAGTTCCCTTCACTTTACAACAAATCCTTTAAATTCAACAAATTTATCAGAACAGAACAATAATTACAAATATATAATTCTAATGGATAAATATAATTGCAGTATATAATAATATAGGCCTATAAACAAAACAAAAACAATAATTAAAAATAGTTTAAATAATAACAGATTTAATAAGAATTATTTGTAAATGCTTGACCATTCTCATTTCGCTCTGCAAATGGAACCTGAAGATTATTATTTATTTTTTTTAACCAAGAATGAACCAAAATGAAAACAACATTTAGCTTTTAATCCATATATATATATATATATATATATATATATATATATATATATATAATGACTGTTAAATAACAAAAACATGCATAAGAGCCTTTGTGTAAAGGTCTTTCTTTAAATTTTTGATGAATAGACTGTAGCCTAAGACTATCCTATTTTTTAATGGCTTTTAAGGATGTTATAATTTATATTATTATGTTGTTATTTTACGTCTTCCTTTCATTTTACAATTACATTCATTTCGCAATCCATCCCTTTGCCCTTTAAGGGTTACTATTTATATATAAACTAACGATGAGGCAATAATATTTGGGTTAAATAAAGTAACATGTATCAAAAAACCAAGTAATTACATGGTTTTATAGAACAACCCTGATAAAATAGGCATACATAATGTAATATGCCTACACAAAATATGAAGGTTTGGGGGGGAATTATATTATGTATTATAACAAACACCTGTAGAGTGCAGCAATGGCATGACCATGTTTCCACTTTGCGGAGTAATTCAAGGACGTTTAAATCCATGTAATTTTAACATTTGGCCACATGCAAACTCAGAGCAAGGGTTAGAAATGTTTATTTTGAAATCGCGATGTACAACACATCCGCACATTTAGAAATATGTTGATGTATTCTACTGTTTTTTGGCATAGGTTTGCTAAATGATTTATGTTATAAATCTATGAGATAACACACACTGTTTTCTCAGACATCACCGTTAAGCAAACACAAACTCACAGTATATGCAGAGAAGAGTTTGAGTCCCTGAGCAGCTGCTGAGATTCGAGATTCGGCCTTCCACGCTTGTAAATGATAACCATGCAACACAAAATGCATCAGATCACCAACTTATATGCGTTTTTCCAAATGAACCCAAATGAACAGCACATGCAATAAAAAGACCGAACAATATAATGCAAGAACCTATCAAAAGGTTTACCACAAACAACTATTCTACTAACCTATCGGCTAGACCGGCTTTTCGCCTCTATGAGTAATAATCGTGAGATCTCGTTGCGCTGCTAAAAGCCAGCTTAAACGGCTCTGTATTTATATCAGATGCGCTCGGCATTCGTTAATGTTGGTTAACTAAAAATAACACTCATTTCATATATACTGCCCTTTTTAGAATTCAAGTATTTTTCAAATATCCTTCCCAAAAATATGTCTGTTTTCAAGGGTTTTCCAGGACTTACATTTCAAAAAGTCAAAATCCAAGTACTGCAAGCACCTTGTACAACCCTGTTATTAAACACTTTGTTGTACAAACTGGTGAAATCTTTTCACATCATCGTCCAAAAAAATGTTTGAAATTACATGAACACAAAACTAGATGAAACCGTTTCAAATTCACATTATAACCGTAAATAACTCGCTCACCAGCTTTTTTGTTTTTTCTTTCACAGCCATTTCAGAACTTTACTGCTCTAATTTTAAAATCCAGCCTTTGTGATTTGATAACTGCACTAACCCATATCACAATTTCGAGTTGAATTTTGATTAATTGTGCCGTTTTCGATTGAGAAGAGTAAAATATTTTCAAATTTATGAAACGTGGTGGGTCACTGCAGTCTGGGGGATTTGGGATACCTTTAAAATACTTACTTCAGCTTTTCCAGTCTACACTGAGCATTTTTCAACAGAGTCAAAAATATTCATTCCTGGGTTTTTTCCTAGTTTATTCTCACTCAGATCTCGCTCTTCAGATTTTTGGGGTGAATTTAGAAGCGTCACACAGAACAATGACACCCTCCTTCTGTGATACAGTTTTTCTTCAGACTGGCATAAAGAGAAAACACTTCAGCTTTAATCTGAATATTTACCAGTAAGTTTCAGCTGACGGCTGACAACTACTGATGGTAGTGATGATGACAATCACAGTACACAAAGTCACATGTTTTTTCCAGTCAGCAATTTCTTACTTACCAAGACGCATAAAAAAACACCAGCAGCAAGAATTTAAAAATGTCCTTGTAACATTGAAAAACGACATCAGTGTGTTGAGTGTACAGTGTTTATTCCTGCAGTGGGGAGCAGCGATCTGATTCACTCGTGCAGAACATTGAGATCCAGTGATCTCTGTCTACTCATCGTGCCCTAGATCTAGACTTAAAAAACGAGGTTCATGGTCATTTTGCATTTCAGAAACGCCTCCAATAAACCATATGTGAGTGACAGCACCTCCCTTTATAAATCATGTGAATGTATAATGTCCTCACCGGAAATCATGGAAAAAAGAAAAGCAGTACTGACTGAGAAGCCATTCTGTGCTCTCACTAAACAGACCAGCGCTCTTTGAAAACACAATCTCTGCACAGTGCATGGTTTGTCTAATCTTCCAGCAAAGCCAAGATCAGCCATGATACTATAGCTACATTTTCAAAATTACTTCCCCAGCTGTATGGCAAATAAAAAAGGCTTTATCTTACTTACTATCTTTTGTCCTTTGTTTCTAGTTAAAAATATCTAAAATTTAATAACTAGAAATCAAGATGCATTTACTATAGTAAGGCAAAAATATATATTTAGTCTTGTTTTTCCTGGGGGGGGGGGGGGGGTGGGTGGGGGGGGGGGGGGGGGGGTGGGGGGGCGGGGGGGCGGGGGGGGGGGGGGGGGGGGGTGTGGGGGGGGGGGGGGTGGGGTGGGGTCTATATTAAGGAGCATTTTGTGTTTACAAAAGTAAAATAATCTGCCAGTGGGGTAAGAAAAATAATCTTGTTTTAAGAGGGTTTTTAAGTTTTGTTTTAAGCAAAATTAACTTCATTTAGACCTTTTCCCCCAGGAAACGACTGAAATATCATATGTGTTTTTTTTGCTTATCTTGTAAATGCATCTTGATTTAAGAGTTTTTCGATTTTGTTTTGACTAGAAAACAAAGACAAAAAACTACTAAAGTAAGATTAAAAAAAAAGGCAAGAAGGGAGGTGGGGGGCCTTGAAATTGTTTTTTTTTTTCTACAAAAGGGGGGGCCCGCAGAAAAAGTTTGGGAACCCCTGGCCAAAACTCAAACAATATATATAAAATAATAAAATACATACACTCCAACCTCATTTCTCATATCTCAACATAATCACAAAAACAACTGCACAATAAAAAGAAGACTTTTCAGGTCTATGTCAATCCC
>NC_056611.1:627578-631794 GCF_018340385.1 Cyprinus carpio
GCT
This sequence comes from Cyprinus carpio, assembly GCF_018340385.1. Lineage (NCBI taxonomy): Eukaryota > Metazoa > Chordata > Actinopteri > Cypriniformes > Cyprinidae > Cyprinus > Cyprinus carpio. Next base: position 627,582 of record NC_056611.1, read on the forward strand.
TTTGTGTTTGTCAAAGACTGCGAGTTAAAGAGAGAAACATCTGTAATGCCACAGCCATAAAGACTAGGAAAGAGACAAACAGAGGTGACAGCCCGCACCCCGATATCTTCTTCCACACAACTCATGTAAGGTGGAAGATCTTTTTCACCAAACAGTAATAAAGAGTGAACCCATTCATCATGAGATATTGAGTATAAAGAAAGTTGTTTTGTTTACACTCTTATGTGCTGTTCATTTGGGGAGGACACTCGTGCTGATTGGGGTTCTCCAGGTATTTTGACCAACAAAATTATCTAACAAGGTATATAATATATGTTTTTTTTTTTTTTTTATTTTTTATATATTTTTTTTTTTTAGGATTTAGGATTATTTTTATATGTTATAAAAATAAATAAAATGCACTGGGTGTCACCTCTTCTAGACATTTTTGACAAATGATATTACAACAAAATCCAAATTTTTTAGTCTCTCTCCCATTAATGTCTATGGTTGTTTTTTGGGGGGACCCACATTCATTCAATAAGGGTCTCGAGAGAGTGACTTGTTTTCACAATACCACACAACCAAGAATAATCAATCCAATTTAAATTTTTCTATTTGTAGAACACCCCCCAAAAAAAAAATGTGTTGACAACCGTACAAGTCTCAGGACAGTTAGATAAGGGAGACGTTTTTATTTTTTTTTTATTTCAGAGTAAACATTTAATTTGGGGGTGTCGCAAAAAGACCTTGAACAGCACATAAGAGTTTAACAAGTGATTTTCCTAATTTTGATTCTTTGTCTGTGAATGTTACTGGGACCTCAATCTCTCCAGTTTTAGCAACGTGACTCCTTCCAGTCACTCACATACGTGGATTCACTCCGGTGTTTTTTTATAGTTGCTTCACGCGCAGCTTCAGTTCTCCTCATGTGTGATGTTGGTTTGATCTTCAGAGCTGAAGTCAGGATTAGACAATGTTTCTCTTTAATACTGCATGTCACCACAGACTGAAGACAGAAAGAGAAAAACACAATGGAATCAGACACAGTTATTTTCATTGTGAGTAATTCATCAACTGTGTTAACACACATACAGTGCACAGATAACTTAAAACATTGCCAAAAACCCTGATTTATACATATGACCATAAACAAAAGCAGAAGTAAAGTTACAAAGTAGATTAAGATATAGATCAACTCCGAAATCTTAAAAACATTAAAGTGAAACGGAGTTTAAAACATGTGAGAACATCCAAGAAAATTATTTCTGAATTACAATTAACCTAAAGCATTTTAAGATATTATCATCAATGACTTTCTTTTTTTTTTTTTATTGTACAGTATGTCAGTGAATACGAGAAGAAGAAAAAAGAAAATATGGTCAGGAGTTTATTTGTGTCCATTAATGAACTGATTTCTGTGATTTGTGATACACTGGTGTTCGCCGGTGATTGACAGAATTGTTCCTGCTCCATCATCAAGGAAGCGAAGAGATGATCTATGTGGAGGGGAAGGAAAGGTGTATTCCAATGGAAATATCAGGAGGAAACTCAAATTAGAAATACTTATGTGCACAGAATAATCCATTTCCGCACCGCAAGTATTCCATCCAAATAGTAACTGTCACTGTAATCTTTAATTTCATGGTGACCTTTTTTCAATATGGCTTGTAAGTAGTTCTATAAGTGAGCCTATACTCTTAATCCTACTTTGTTATCTTATTTTTTTTTTCTTCTGTTATTTGTTTTATTGGGCGCAGTCGTGGACTAATGGTGAAGAGAGGTCAGTCATTGTAACCTGAAGGGTGTTGGGTTCGAGTCCGCAGGTCCATCAGGGATTTTAGGTGGAGAAAAAAAACTTTGTGTAAAGAAGTGTGTAAAAATAAATAGAAAGAAAGAAAAAAAAATGGTGTTTTTCAAAGTGTGTGTGAGTGCAAGTGGTTTTATGAAAATCAAAAAGCAGGCATTTGGATCAAAGCACTGTGAGTTTAGGGAAGACTCAAATATTAAAACTGTTTATTAAGACTCAAAATTAAGAAACATTTCAAACAAACATTTTTGTTGCCGTCATTTGAGTTTTGTTTATTTTAATACTTACCACTATTATTTAAAGTATAAAACATTGTTATATTCCAAGACCCAGCAGGCAGTTTTTTTTAAATCATATTTTTAGGGGGCATCCTTCAGATGGGGGGGGGTGTACTGATTGTGATTTGATGTGATTTCAATGGAGCAAAAGCAAGAAATTTATACCAAAGAAGCCGCAATTATGGTTAATCATGCAATGGATCATGGGAAATGTAGTCCGTAGTGACACATAACAGTCGTGTAGTGTGAGTCAGTATAATAGGAGGGGGGACCTCTGGTGAGATGCAGACGGAAGACCGCGACAGGATTCATGACAGTTGTGAGGAGAAGGAAAGTTTTTAGATGAAAAGGATCAGGAATTATAAATACATTCTGTCTCCGGATACATCTTCAGCACTAGCAATATTCCCTAGAAAATAATAACTTTTTTTAATTTATGAAAACTTTTTTTAACACTTTAATTTATGAAAGTAAACAGTAATCTTTAATCTCATGTAAAACTGCTGTAGAGGGATATGATACTAACGCTAGTTTTCTCCAGGCTTGAATTGTGTGTGTTTCATCAGTAGACACTGAGGTTTTTCACCTCCAGAGTCTCCTAGGAGTTCATTCCAGCTCAGGATCAGTTCTCTCAGGTGTGATGTGTTTTGATTGTCATAGCTGAAGTCATGATAAGACACTGTTTTCTCTCTGTAATACTGCAATCTACACAGACTGAAGACATCAAGAGACAACTCAATGAACTCCGACACGTTATGTTCATGTGTGAGTAATTCATCAGGTTGTTACCACGGGATAGGTAGTGCAATCAAAAAAAAAATACAAATAAACACAAATTGCCAACAACCTTACATGTACAATTACATTTAGGTCCGTTCCGCAGACAACTTTTTTATCCAAGCGCTTACAATGGGACAATAAAAAGCATCAAAAATCAACAAAGGAGCAATGATAACACACTAGATGCGCGGTGATAAAACCCAGTCCTCAGTTAGGTCTTAACGACCCTTGTAGCCGGACTAGCGTGTAAGTCTCAATCAAATTTTTTAGTGTGTACAAATGTCGTATAAAAATAAAAAGAAAACAGATAGAAAAAATAAAGCAAACTAATATTGATGGCCCTTTTTTTGTTTTTAGAAGATGTTTATAAATTGTATAAGAAATACAAAAAATAAATAAAAAACTGATAGAATATTAGCCATGGTGCCATAAAAGTGTTCTGCGGGTGTGCATGTGCACCACAATAATAAATGTATTGCTGTGTAAATCTATTTCCTAAGAAGTGCGTGTGTTGTGTGTTTTGCATCTGGGTGGGTACCCCGCATGGTGTGTTTGGCGATCTGAGCTTTTGGCTGTCTACTATGCTACGCTTAGCTACTTTAGAACACACGAATTGGTAAGATAATCTCAAATTAAAATATAATTAGGTTTCAACATAATATAATATAATATCCTTTTTTTCATTCCAATTTACTATAACTTATTTGATTTAGATACTTCTTTATTTTAGAAAATGAAATACTATTATCACACTTTATTATTGAGTTTTTTTTAATATAAAAAAAAAAAATAATCAAAGTGCAATATTATCATCACTATTATGATATTATGTAGAATTGATTGTATAGTTGATATTTACAGCATGTGCCATGTGAGGACCAACCAAAATTCTCCAGGTTTTCAGAAGAGAACCCAGGCTGAAAAACTGATGTGCTTCCTCTGAATATAGGGCTTCACGATAAATCACATTGTCAGGTGGCGTAAAATTTCATCTAACAGCAGTTGGGGGAGCATAACATAAAATTTCGTAAGAGCTATTTTTGAAGGAGGACACAAATAATAGCAGCTAGAATTGTACTTGTGAGGAACTGTATACACAGAGGAAGGTCTTACTACTATTTAGAGCAGCATGAGACAGCGCATTGGTGTCGCTGTAGAAGTTACCTATCATCACAGTGTTGCCAAAGTCTGCAGTTTTTATATGGAGAGGATTGGGCAACTTTGTCACTTTTGCGTGGGTGAAGTGACCCCAGTAACGTGTATTTAGTCCCGGAAACGTGTTTTTACCCCAGGGAGCCCCTCGAAACATGGTTAGTTTGGGATAGTTTTGAGCAGCAATAAGCGGGATTTGTGTGTGGAAAAACTG
>NC_056611.1:632794-675490 GCF_018340385.1 Cyprinus carpio
TTAAATAACATTTGTCGGGGGTTTTTTCTCTTTCAGTTCTGTTTTAAACATCTCGCTTTAGATTTTTAAACAAAATGTGGGTGCTAAATTTTGGGGGCTTTAAAAAATAACAGTTCAACCTTTATACAAAAAATGTCTATAAGCATTTTTTCCAATGGCTATCTATCTATCTATCTACTATCTAATTTTCTATATATACATTTATATATGTGTGTGTTTTGTATATATAGTGGTATTTCTGCTTTTAAAAAAATGATTAACACATGCATGCTTTCCAAAATTTTATGTTTCAAATTAAACTGAATAAATTAACAAATCCAACACAAAAACCCTTTTTTTTTTCTTCCTTTCCCGAACCTGAATTTTGTACACATCATTTTTAACCCGCATCCCACGCCGTTAAAATTTTCTTCATGGTTGTACTTGGGTGCCTTGCCTAAACAAGAATTTTAAAACTATTTTTAAAAAACATTTTTTTTTAAAAATTTAAACAAATCTTTTTGATTAAACTCAAAACTCTTAAAAGTTTATTTAAACTTATATTTAATAGTTTCTATTTCTCTCCTAGGTATCGGTCAATGGGAAAAAGGTCATATGGGGGCTGAGGGGAAAAAAGGGCCCCCTGTCCCCAGGGTTTCCCTTTCCCCAAATCTCCCCCCATTCCCCCAATTTTCCCGGGGGAAATTTCCCGAACTGCCCCGAAACCCCATTACGGAGTCCATTAAAGAGACAACCAAAAAATCGAGCTGCAGATTTTCCCCGGGAACCTCCCCCTACAGGTTTTCTTTCATATTTTTTTCTTTAAAAAAAAATTACTCTAAAAAATTAAAAATTTGTTGATGATTTTTTAAAAGGGTAAAAGGCAAAAAAATTTTGAAAAGTGATAGACTTATTTTTAAAAAATGCCCTTTAAAAAATGTAACTTTAAATGACTTCGGTTCCTCGGTTTTAAAAAAGGGGAGACCTAAACCTTTTTCAGCCCCATAAAGGCCCGGGCCCGGGAAGGGAGTCTTTACAAAACAAGGATAATGAGGGGCACATGCAGAGGGCCCTTTTACTGGTCACTTTCAAAAAGGAAAAGAAAAGGGAGAAAATGAAAACCCAAAAGCATTTCTGTTAATTCTACATTTTTCCAAAAAAGTGAATCTCTCCAAATGATCCAGCCGGTTTTTTTCAGATCTGCTGTTTTTTTTCAGGTATCCCCCAAAACGATGGGAAAATTTAGGTGTCTATTTGAGGAAAAGCTGGGTTTTTCATAAAAAAGTGTGCAGCTACTGGACTGGAATTCAGGGGGTAGGTGGGGCTGTTGGGGCTTCAGTATTATTGCTCTAATAAACCTTTTGGGCCCCTTTTCCCGCTGACCGTAAAATATAACCAAAGGTTTTTGCCTGTGCAAACCACTGACACAGTGTTGTGATAGAAAGCCGGGGCGTTGCTAAAATGTTTTTGAAGTTTTAACCCCTGTTGCATTTGGGGGTTGGTTTGGGGATTTGGGGTGGTTGTCTACGGGGCCAAATCAAAACTCACCCCGATCTCTGTGATAATCTCATCCCCAAAGTAAAAGCCCCCCCTTTGACATTGGGGCCAAAAAAATGTTTTTTATGGCTACAGGTTTTCCCAAAAAATTAAAAATGAATTTTTGGTCACGGTTTACTAAAAATAGGGAACAAATTCTTAAATTTTTTAAAACAAGGGAAGGATTCAAATTTTTTAAACCCCTTTTATTTAAAAAGAGGAACAAAATCTTAATTTGTAACCCCCTGTTTTTTAACCAAATTTTATTTTTTAAAGCAATTTTTTACCGGGATAATTTAAAAATCCAAAAAAAAAACATTTCAACTTACAAACCCAAAAAGCATGACCCAATATAAATTCACCAATATAAAATCTCCATTTCGCCCTTTAAAAGAGGGCCGGGAAACCCTTTTTGAGACGTTCCGAAAGAGACAGAGAAAATTCAGAAACCAATGAAGAGAAATCAACCCCAGAGTTACATGATCCCATTTTTTTGGTATTAGTTAAAATTTTACTGCACATTTTGAAAACTGAAGACGGGGGTAACCCCCCCAATCACTTAGACCTAAATGTAAAGCATTGCAAAAAAAAAAAAACCAAACTTGGGGAAAGAAAATTTAAACCCCTTTCCAGATCCTTGGGTTTCAAGGGTATTTTCAATTTAGAAACCCTTTCCCCAACTGGGAAAAAAAGGGTGCTTTAAAAAAAAAAAAAAAACACTGTTTACTTTACAACAAAGTGAAAATTTTAAAAAAAAAAAATTTCCCCTTTTGTTCTTCCCCCCCCCCCCAAAAAACCCTTTTTGTTGTTTGCAATAGAAAATAAATCTCAACCAGTTTTTAAATCAAGGATCGATTTCCCCAAAAATAATTGCTCGATCTTTTCTCATTCAATTAATTTTAAAAAGAAAAGGGGGAAATTGAATTTTTTACCACTATTTATTAAAACGAAAGAAAAAAAAACTTTAAATTGAATATTTTTTATTAAAAAAAAGGGAAACCAAAATTTTTTAAAAGGGTACTCCAGCCAAAATGAAAATGTTGTCATTTAACGTTAACCCCCCGGGCGTTCCAAACCCTAAAAACTTCGTTTGAAACGGAACACAAATTTTAAATATTTTGGATGAAACTTGAAACTTAAAAACCCGGGACTTGAAACTGTCCCATAGATGCCAAGTAAATAAAAGTTTTTAAAGGTTTCCCGGAAAAGTATTAAAAGCAACATCAGAAAAAGTCCATTTTGCCATCCCCGGATTCAACGAGAATCAATTATCAGGATTCAAAGTTTTGAAACGACGAGAATATTTTTTTACAGAAGAAAACAAAAAAAAATGCCCTTTTTTCAACCCCAAATTCCCCTCCTCTGTCTCTCTCCAAGTCTGGAGTTTATTAAAACAAAGGGGAAAAATTCTTTATTTGTGCTCACAATTTTCTAAAAAGGGGAACGAATTCTTAATTGGGCCATTTCTTTACTAACGAGGCATAATTCGTACGTTATAACACTATTACTGAAACGAAGGAACAAATTCTTTAGTTGTAACCACTATTTATTAAAATGAGGAACGAATCTTAATATACCAGAAAACAAAGCCATAGTTTGTGGAACCTCCAGTAAGGCGGTCAAGCTATTTTATTCACTTAACATCGATTAAGTGATTATTAATACAGATGATGCCAATTTATTTTTCAATGATCCCTGCCATGGTTAGCCATAATAACGTTTACCCTGCTTGAGGATGGGTTGCCAGTTTTCATAACAAACCGACACCCATTGCTACTAAACTAGCCCAAAACACTCAAACTATGTGGCATTCAAGGGTCCTCTGGTAGAAATCGATTCAAAGTTGCTAAAATAAATTATTGGGTCGCTTCAACCCATTGCCATAGTTGATAAAGTACCCAATCCCATGGTAAAACCATGGACTTGGCAACACTGTGATGGATAGGATGTCTACAATGACACAACAGCTGGATGTTGTCTAATTTGGCCACGGTCTCCCGCGTGCACTAATTGGTAGGTGTAAGGCTTTTCCTCTGTGTATACATATCCTTACAAGTACAATTTTAGCCTGTATTATTTGTGTCCCGTTCAAACATTGCTCTTGAGAAATTTATGTTTATAACCGTTTTCTTAAAATTGAGGGAATGACTTCTGCTTTTGTGCTTACTATATTACTAAATGAGAACACTTCCTAAATTAATGCCACAATTTACTAAACTCGGGAACAAAGTCCTTAATTGTGCCTCACTATTTACTTAACGAGGAAAAAGATTCTTAATTTTGTCACTACTATTTACTAAAACACTGGAAACAATACTATTTGGACCACTATTTACTAAAGTGCGGGAACAAGATTCTTAATTGTTCGCTCCATTTATAAAATTAGGTAAAGATGTAATTGTAAGCACTGTTTATTAAAACGGGAGCATTCTTAATTTTTGTAACCACCATTTAACTGAAACAAGGGACTTAACTTTGCTCCCAATTTACTAAAACGCAGGGAACAAATTCTTAAGCCCTCTGGGGCCCTGAGGGTGTTTTGGGGGCCAGAGAAGTTCTGCATGCCCTGATATGGTTTGTTTTTTTTTCAGTTGCGTATAAACACATAAATGGGTAAAGTCAATACACTGTAATCAGGAACCAACGGGCTACAATAATAATTTCAGCATCCAGTATGTCATGAGTGTGTTTTTGAGAAATGCGTGTTTATTGCGTGGTTAGTGAAACCTAAAATTTTAAGTCACTGAAATAAGGCCAAAAACACCTAGAAACATTTGTTCACAAGACTTGAGAACGATTTTTGTACGGCCTAGATTTTTTTGCTTCATAAATGATGTGAAAATCATCTTGATTACTCGCTTACAGAAAACAGATATTAATTAAATTTTTTAAGACCCGTTTTGTGTAGGAAAGGGTATAGGTGCGGAGTTACAACTACATGCATCAATGATGTGATTCACAACTGAGAAACAAGGGCCCGCAATGGCCTGCATAATGAGCCTTTCAAACCAGGTGTGTGACTGAGAAGGAAAGTTACAAGAAAGACTCTTTGAGACAAAATAATTTTTTTAACTACTATTATTAACAGTATTGTGATGGTCACGTGATACTAGTCTATTTAGAGAAAAAAGACACAATTACCACAGAGCAACACATATTATGAGTGATATTTACAGCTTACTTCCATTTACACCTCAAAGGATCCCGGTAAGACTACATTCAAATACTTACACCAGATTAAATATTTATGAACAGAAGCTTGATTGGTCATAATTGATGAAACTTCATAATGTTCACTTGATGATACCTGTAGTCAGGAAGTATAGTTTGGAAAAAAAGTCTAACTAGTCAATGTGTACAGTTATGTGAAAACGAATAGAAGTAGGATAATAAAAAAAGGCTTACTCAGTTTCTTATCTTGCTTGATCAGAGCCGCTGCAATCAATAATCCAAAAGGGTAAGCCAAAGCTTCTTGAGGTGAATTCTTCTTTCTTATTTGTCAAAGCAAGTCCTTTATTCTGCGGTTAATTCAGTTCTCATTTTTCTCATAAATGTAAAAAACTCGCTGCTATCCGCGAGCTTGCCGTGGAACATTCATGTCAATAGCGCGCTCTGCGCCTGGGCATGGTCACATTAATAGAATGAAGTGAGACCTGAAAAGAGGACGGACATCGCGTTTGGTTGCCCCATATATATTACATTATCACGAATATTTGTTTTTGGTAGTCACTTGCTTAGTTTAAAAGACATGTCAAGCTTTCTATAGATATCTCTCATGTCTCTTCGTTGAGTATTCACTGAGTTACAGTTCATTTTAATGACGTGTTTCTAAATGAAGATCACTGGGGGGGGGGGCAACCAAGGCTGCAGACGCGCACTTTGTTTTCTTTATTTTAATAAATGCACAAAGTTTTGGGTTGTTATTATGTGTGTATACAAACATTAGACCCTTTACAAGATTTGATTGATGATTTGAAGTATTTTGATTGAAGTCTATCAAACGCTTTTTATTTTGGGGTTTTTGTGTTGGGGGATGGGGGGTTCTGTTGTCATCCTCCAGTGAAATAGTAGCCATATCAATTACAAAGTAATATTTTTCTCTTCAACAGCACGATTGGTAAGGACACGAACAAATATCACTAAATAGTTGGTTCCTCATGTGACCAAGTGGTGTCCTTTTCTTCAGAGCCGTATTGCTGATCATCGAGTTCATGAGCTACGGAACCCTGCTGCGTTTTGTTCAAAAAACAAAGATAGCTAATTGCTGACCCTGACTGCAGAGCCAGTTCACCATCGCGTCCTACCACATCGCCCTGGCCATGGAGCACGTTGCGCCCACATGGTATCAGCCTCTGCACACACATAAACACAGCTGTTTCCGTTACACACAGAGAACTATTTACACTATAAACATGAATGGGTAAATGGAAAGAATGATTTTGAACGTTTTCTGTATCATTCAGGTGGTGCACTGTGACCTTGCCTTAAGAAACATTCTGGTGAGCCAGTTCCCATGGGAGGGGAAGCTAGCATAGTTTGCCTGCCAGAGACTTACCCGTATTGAGGAAGCAGACGCGCAGCAGGAAAAAACAACACAGGGGAACTAATCACAACCTGTCCATCACACGTCCTGCATGGGCTCATCTCACTGATATGAATGTGATCTCCGTAAGGAGCTTGTGGCCGCTGGCGCTTGTAGCCTCCGGAGTACATTCAGGAAACACTATACTAGTCTTTAAGGGGAGACGTCCTGCGTGCATTTGGCCATTGTGCCTGTTGGTAAGGCAGCCTTTTGTACATACTATAGACTAATCTGAAGATGGTTTCGGTGACTTGTTACCTTTTTTATGAAGATAAATAACAAATATTGATTTTTTTATATTTCACAGGCACAATTGCCATATTCAAGTCCTGACCACATCTGGGGATCAAGTGGTTTGTATAGTAGCTGTTGCTGGATGTAAGAACACTGGGCCCACCACCGTCCCGCCGGAACTGGTTAGTGACAATTTTAACTCTAATTTGTTTCCTCAATGTATCTATAGATATATGATATATTATATATATATATATATATATATATATATATATCTATACATATATATATGTGTTATATCTATCTTACTATATGTATTTGTATAATATATACGGTGTCTCTATATAGTATATTGTCTATATTATCTGTGTCTCTCTGATATCTTTGTTATCTGTATATTGCTAATATTTATCTAGTGTGAATTATGTCTAATGTATCTATATGTTATGTATCTGTATAGGTGTATCTGTCTCGTATAGATATAATGTGTATTTATATGTCTATGTGTAGGAAGATCTCTCTCTGTATAGTATCTAGGTATTATCTGTCTCTAGTATTTTTACCCCATCCCTATACCCCTCCCTTGTATATATAAATATATGTCTCTATAGATAATCTATATCCCTCCCCAGACATCAACAAATAAGAATAAATAATATAGCCACAATGTTACATAACCCAAAAAGCTTTATTTGCTGTTAGTGCTCGGCCTCGACTTCCGGGCTGGTGGGTGGGGAAACTATGGTGCTTTTGGTTTCACTCCTTAATTTCTTGTTTTAAATGTACGAGAACAGATCAGGCAAGACTGCTGGAGTGGATCGCATACACAAACAGACCGTCATGTACCGACATTGTCAAGAGCCTCGCGAGTGGCGTGGAGAGTGATGGGGTGAGTCATAGTGTCCGGGATCGACGGTTTAAGCGTTACGCTTGTCCTATCGAGAAGTGATAACACATCACTAATACGTTGCAGGATTATGTGGACTTTGACAACCAAAGGAGCATGAATGCAGAGGACAAAGTGCCCTAAAAAAGCATATACAACTACTCGGGTTATATTGTTTATTATTGTTAGCCATTGTTTTATCTTTATTCTCATGTAACCCCACACCTCGGTACAGGCTTCTTTTTTTGAAGCAGTGTTTTTTAAGGATTTGTAATTTTCTATGCTTCATTTTGTTAGCAGGAAGACCTTACACAACTCTAATGACCAGCTTGACAGTATTTTTTGACATTTTCCAAGGATTTTTTGAACAATACGCATCATAAAGACCAACGTCAATGTTTGTTGTGCATTAACATGCTTCAGAGCTTCCGCCGAACGAGATGGCCCCACCCGCAGGTCGATCTTGGCGATCACCACGGGCTGCGCGAACGAAGCGCGTGCGACCCACGCTCGTCGTGAGTGCGCGTCGCCGTGGCTCGTCCTGGCCCTCCGGCGCCCGCTATGACCCGCTCTCGCGTAGGGCGAGTGCGCGAGCTCCTGGAGCACGCGGCCTCTGAGGGAAGCCGAGCCGCTCGTCGGCAGTGGTCGAACGGCTGGTGACCAGTTGTCCGCACGACGTAGAGCGGTGGTGGTGGCAGAAAAATACACAGAATATACGATACATACAACGAAGGCGGTAGAGGTAACGCCGGGTGACTGAAGGGGGGTGGCACATGTCGAAACGAGATTGAGTGGGACTCGGGGAGGAGGCGGCAGGGTGAGTGGTGGGGGAGTTTGGTAAGGACACACAGTCTACCCAAGGAGTAAGAGACGGCAGCGCGCTATGTAAAAAAAAACGTAGGGCGAGGGCGTTTAGGAAGGCGTGGTTACGCTCCAGGAGCCAATGGGCAAGTCAGGGAATCCGCCCACTTCAGGAATCAACCGAGCCGATGGACCAATGGAACACGAAGATTAGATATGACCGATTTGAAGGACCAATCAGAGACAGAGTAATACGCGTCTCTACACTGTCCGCTGACGCTGTCTACTACTGCTGGAAATTCTGACGAGATCCAACTTGTCAAAAACACGTTTACCAAAATGTTCCTTTCTTCGCTTTCTTTAGGAAATTATATTTTCTTCACTTCTTTATCCCACATTCCAATTAGTCTCATGATTGATCTTCAGCCTTTTTTTCCTTAACATCTGTATCCTTCCAAGGTAGTTTTGCACACTGGTGCGGCACTCACTAATCAACCATATAATATATGGGCTAACAGATCGGGGATCATGAGTACGATGCTTTACAGCTGTGAAAACCGATTGCCTAGGCGTATCTGTGCTGATGCAGGGATCCGATGATGATGGCGCCCGTGCCTGTGTGGGGTTTCAAAATCTTTGGTGATTCGGCGGCGCTCGTTCAGCTGCCCGTGTTTCCCCCTAATTCTGCACATACTACTTTTCTGTCCCTCTCTCTCATTGAACTCCTCGCGGGCAGTCACCTGTGTCGAATAAAACCTCGATGTGGGTGTTTATGATTTGTAACTATCGGACGACGTGTTAAAAAATGCACACAAGTGGAGGGCTTCTAGTAGTCAGCTGGCGTTCGGTACCGTCGTGTATACTCAGTTACTGGATTGTGCAACATTATTCCTGCTGATGGATGTTTAATTTGTAAGAGTTAATAGGTGGGATGCAATGGATCCGAACACCAGCAGTGTCGTATGTTTTTCGTTCATGTGGCGGCACCGGATTGCTCACGCGAGCTTTAATAGGAATAATCCTATTTTAAGTCCCACTCTTTTTAATGACTCTTAACTCTGCTGGCTACACATCCTGGACCCGCAACCTCTTCAGACGTCTGACCCTGGTGTCCCATCTATAGCTCCGTACTCTCATCCCCATCTTGAACTGTTCACCATGCCTTCATCTCTAACTTATACGCAACCCTTACAAAGGGACACGCTTCCCTTCAAAGGTGCATAGACAACGTACCAAGATAGATACCCCGTTCGTCTATCCTTTCTATGTTATCATTAGACGCGTAGTCAATCATCTTGACGTGGACCTTTCATCAAAGTTGTCTTTAAACCAAAACTGCGTTCTTGTCTTAGGACAACTTTGATGACTACATCAATGTTGACTACTGTAGTATTTGCTAGTAATTACCTGTGATTTAAATAATGTTAATATGTGCCAGGATATTTTGATAATTGTATGAAGCGTTTCCTTTTTTTTTTTTTTTTTTACACTCTTCAAGTTTGTGAGCAATTTTTGATCTCATAGTAATAATGTACCGTTATGATAACATGTAAATGAAAAATAGATTTTTATTGATTGTTCTTCAAATCTGTATGAAGTTTGTCGAATATTAAAGATTACACACTTGATGTAAACAACAATAAATGAATTATGCTTTAAAGTTTTCCATAACTTGTGGAAAATGTTTTGGTTGTGGTCCCATGAGCATATGAGGAAACAAAACCAGATGAGTTCAAGTCACAAACAGCAGTTCAAATACAAATCATACAGAAAATAAACATTTTACCTGATGATGTCTCATGATGGAATTATTTACAGTAACATGCAAATACTGTATTTTCCTGCTGTAAAAAGATCAGATTTACAAACTAATTTCCATATAAATAGTATAAATAACTTTTGTTGTATATAAATAGTATTCATCTGAGATTATGATCTGTGGTTGGAAAGATTACGAATATGTGCCTCTTCGAACTGGCCATGCAAAAGCACTCAATGTTAACACAATAGAGTCAGAGGTTGAGGCTGAAACAGACGTCTGTTGTCACCTATTAACTGGTCAATTCAGTTAACCTAGTTAGGGACCCTGCAGTTATTAGGAAGTCACTAAATCAAGATGCATAGCATCACTTCTCCTGTCCAACAGAAAGAGGGAAACAATACTCTTATTTCTGCAGTATAAACTGATCGATGAATTCATTCTGCTCTGCTTCGACTTTTTGAAGAGCTTCGTATTCTATTCGATACCTGCAAAACAAACAAGAATTATAGTCAAGAATTAAAGAACTACTTCAAAAAAAATCTAATTTGCTGTAAATTTACTCACACTCAGGCCATCTGAGATGTAGTTAAGTTTGTTTTAATCAAAACAGATTTGGAGAAAATGTAACATTACATCACTTGCTCACCACTGGATGCTCTGCAGTGAATGGGTGCCGTCATAATAATAGTCCAAACAGCTGATAAAAGCACTGTTTACAAGTGAAAACAGTCTCTAAACATAAATGTCGAAGGATTACGTGGTGGATTATTGTGATGTTTTTATCAGCTGTTTGGACCTCATTCTGACGGCACCCATTCACTGCAGAGCATCCATTGGTGAGCAAGTGATGTAATGCTAAATTTCTCCAAAATTTGTTCTGATGAAGTGGATGTGGATTTTTTGGATGAACTTTTTCCTTTAAGAGTGCAATATTTGCAGTCTGATTACAGGATTTATAAGACTTGTTACCTTTCCAACTGCATTTTCTTCTCTGCAATCAGAGCCTGAAGCTGTTGCTGCTGAGCCTCCCGTTGCTTTTCAACTGATTTCAGCAAATTTTTCTTGCACCTATGGCCTGTAGAATAATAATTGAAGTAATATGAATGACACACAACACACATAAGCACCACTATTCGCTTAAAAATGCAAGACCATACCTTCATTTTTTCATTTTCGGCTTCCTTCGCTAGCTCATCCACAAGTTCAATAAGGCCACCTACAATTTTCTGAAACTGACCAATCTCTGTTTTTGGGAAGAAGAAAAAAAACATAAAAAAAACATTATTGATCTGTACTGTAAATGAAGCAAAGAATGCGTTTCAATCTGCATGAGGGGTAAACTTCACAATAAGATAAAACGAACAAAATGAAAAACTCACTGTCAACAAATTCTTCGCATTCCTCTTTGAGCTCAATGGTTTTATGACTCACATCAGGCTCGAGCACTCGCAGTTTATTGAGTTCATCAAAATGAAGACCAGCCTCTGCCAACGGGTCTTTAGCCATGACCAGAGGACCTAAACCTGCCTTTCAAACTCGATAATAGCTTTAAAAAAAACACAGAAATACATAAACGCGTATTTTAAAAGAAAGAACATGTGCATCATTTAATCTCGTTCAAACTGTCAGCCCCTGTAGTGGCGAAAAACAAATACAAAATTGAATTTCCGGCACACAGTGCCCATATGTCACCAGATCACAATAAGCTAGCTTACCGATTAGCTAGTTAGCTGGTTAATTACAACTACAGAAGTAACCACCGCTCCGTTATATTACATAAACCACGTAAACTTTGTTTAAATAAAGTTAACTAGATATAGGGGGAAAATGCTACAGCTCACAAACATCGCTTTGTTGCTGGCAAGGTCTGGTTGGCTATTGAGATAAACAAAAACAGACCAACAGGGAACTTCACAAGCTTGGTAAACATTGTTGAAAACAAAATTACATTCCTCATAATTATCCCCCCTGAAATTATTACACCGAATGAGACGTTTAAATAAAGTAAAACAGAGTACTGACTGCTTCAAACCTACCGGACTTTTGTTTGATTATGTGGCACTTCTGCTGGACTGACTGACCGCCTCTGACTGTCTCGGGCTCGGCTGCCAGGTGACGGCCGGTCCACCTCATGTTGAGAGAGAGGGGTGTCCAAAGCGCATTACAAATATTGATTTTTAAAAATCTTACGTTTTTTGAAAATGAAAGAAAGTATGATTATATGTGTTAAAAATGTAATTACCTATTTATAATTTCAATTATGAGAGATTGATGTAAAAACTAATTTTTCATACCACACACCCCCCTCCTAATATTGTGAAGGTCCGTATAGGAACTCCCTCTGCAGATCCGCATCTGACCACAGCGGTGCGTGCGAGGGACCGGGTGAGATACTTCAGTCTGTTAAAAACACCAGAAGAAGAGTAAGCAGGACCACTTAAGGGCGCCAAACTCTAAAAAATATATACATTTTTATATTTCGTATCTATATTTGTTAAGTGAAAGGGGTACAAATATGCTGTTTATGTGTAATGTTTGTTTTTATACCCACCTGATTGAGAGTTTGACCATCTCTGTGGGTAAGTAACCTCTTCAACTTACTGTTGTTATAAATAATCATTTGTAAACAGCTATAGAGCTTAACAAATAAATGTTCCTCAGAAGCCTGATGTATTAATGTTACTTTTCCCAAAAAAAGGAATAATATTCATCTTGAAATATTACAATATAAAAGTTTTCTTTACATTTACTTTTATTTTATTAACTTTTATTTTATTGTTATTTGATGCTTTATTTATTATTATTATTATTATTATTATTATATTTTTTATAATTTTTTTGGTATTATACTAAAAGACCTTTTAAATATTTAGAAGGTAATGAAGATAAATCAGACAAAAGATAGCATCTGTACAGCAATTTTTTTTTCCTGGCAGAATTTTGATCATGTTGACCATTTTAGAGGCTATTGAAATTTATGCATCAAATATGAAACTGTTGGATTTATAGATGTAAATGTTATTTCAGATGCTGAAAACGCAGAACCATGCCTCTGTCCACTCAGTCCTAAGCAGACATTGACCAGTACATTCTGATAGCCAGTTTGGATAACGCAAGGAATCTGTCCAACATCCTGAAAGCCATCTCTTTCAGGGACCATCTTCAATGCAACGCAGAATGGGTTAAAAGTCACTGTTGAGGAACTCCAAATGCCTTCAAGCCAATGCATTCATTCAGGGTAGTGTTGGAGGACGATGTCTTACAGGTTCGGTTGACAGAAGTTGGGTTAATTAATTTGTGTGTCTGATTCCTCAGGCTGAGATCTTTCAAGAATACATAATCAAAGAAGATACAGTTGAATTTCAGGTTAACTTGACCGTTCTTCTGGACTGATATTGTGAAATATTATTACAATTTCAAATATGGTTTTCTATTTTAATGTATATTTTAAATATAATGTATTACTCTGATACAGCGCTGAATTGCCAGCAGTCATAAACTCATTACTCCAGTCTTCAGTGTCACATGATCCTTCAGAAATCATTCTCATGTGCTGATTTTGCAAGAAACATTTCTTATTATTATCAGTGTTGAAAACAGTTGTGCTGCTCAATACTGATTCTTTGATGAATAAAAACTAAAATAAGAACAGCATTTATTTGAAACAAAAATCTTTTGTAGCATTAGTGTCTTTACTGTCACTTTTGATTTGTTTGATGCGTCCTTGCTGAATTATAGTATTACTATAAAAAGAAAAATTGTACTGACGCTAAATTTTGAACAGTAGTATATGTAATTGAATCAAGGAGTTATAACTAATAGATATATATTTTCAACTCCATTTATGTGATTATTAATTTGGCCTATTGCTGACAGTGAAAATGAAATTGTGGTATTGTCAAGTCAAATTTAATGGCAAAACATTTCATTTAGTTCCTTTGCACCCTAGATTATCCACATTCGGGAATTCTGGAAATGCTCATTATGATTATCCCAAAGACTCAGACATGATGGAGCTCTTCCAGTGTACTAAAATCCAGACCAACAGTACGAGGAACTTGCGTTTTTAGACTGCATTACCCATCATTCATAGCTCTGTATATGTAAATTCAGACTTATAACAGCAGCCTTATGAACTGTGTATAGTTGTACTTCTGTGGCATTCGCTTGTAAGTGGTAAAAGAACAATAAAGAGTCACTGAGATTTATTTTCTCTTGTTTATTCTCAAAGGTATAAGATGTCCCTGTTGAAACCCTCTACAAAGGCCTTGGCTCTGTCCTGTAAAGTCTCAGTGAGAACTGACAGTCCAGGCTTCCTCTCTCTACAGTATCTCGTGAGGAATGATGACGGTCAGATTTGTTTCGTGGAATATTATTGCTGCCCGGATGAAGAAGTAGAATAGACTGCAAAGGACAATTGTGTTTGTTTTGTTTGACATTTAGTGTCCACTGGCCAGTTGGTTCCTTAACCTGATTCTGATTAATATGAATATGTCATAAACCACAATTATTTCTATACTTTATTAGAAGTTTATAATAGTTTAAAAAGGGGAGGGGCTTCTTGGTTTTGTATTGAATTTGAGACAATACCCTGTGATTAGGAAGGGCGCGGCAGAGAAATGCTAATTAGGCTGTTGCATATAAAATCAGGAGGCTGATATTGGTTTAGCATGTATGTTTAATATGTTAAAGTGGTATAAAAGATGTCTTAGTTTAAGCCTTAAACAAATATATATATATATATATATATATATATATATATATATATATATATATATATATATTCAATAAACAAAAAAAATATATATATATATATATATATATATATATATATATATTAGTAATGTATAAAGTATATAAATATATATAAATTAGTTGTGTTCCTAAACAAATTTTTTCTATCATTGCATATGTCTGTAATAGTCGGTTTTATAACAAGACTCGTGTTCTGAATGAAAGAACACAGCAGAGCAGTTGAAGCTATTGTCTGAAACATGTAAATGTTTAATGCGTGTTCATTTTATTAGACGAATGCGTTGCGAGGCAAACATGTAGTTAAGCGAAGCGGCTTGATGTTGATGCTGGTTGACGCACGCGCTCCTAAAAGAAAGTCCCAGAACAGCGCGCGATGCTTGAAGTGCCGCCTCGCGACCAATCGCTTCTTCACTCGCAGCTGTCGAGGCAACACTGTTTCCGGGCAGAGAAACATTACAGGAGCAAAACAAGCGCACTTCTCTCACTCTCTCTCATCTCCTCGGGTTCCTGCCCTCATGATGTATGCGCCACGTGCTAGCTGCTAATAGAAGCTGCAGCAAAGCCTGCTGAGAACAACCAAAGTTGTTATTAAATAGCGTTAAATATATTTTGAACAGATTGAAGAGGGCTTTGGTTTAATTTGAATGGGTTTTCCTTATAACTGAGAATGAAGAAAATAGTTTGAAACCTTACAAAGAGGCTAAAAGGCTCAGGGGGGTTACAATACAGTGTTACAAAACAATATTACTGGGATAACAAGTGCATCTAAGGATTTCAATAGGCATGATAAAGTATCAATAAGGCCCAACCAAAACTGTATTGTTTTTCTGGTGGCATCATGTATTTTGGCTGTGCTACACTCCAAAAGAGCAATGTCCAGCAAGTATGACATCCACGTCAATCTAACTGGGGTAGATGGATCCAACCACAATTTTAAAGGAACATTTTTGGCAGCAGTCAGTGCAGCAAACAGAATCCTTTTTTGATTGACAGACAATGACAGCAACGAATCATCCAGCAAAAGAAAAAGCAGTGGGTCCTTTTGGATCTGAGTCTTCAGAAGATCCGACAATAAGTCCTGATCCAAGGACCAGAGCAACGCAATTCGGGAACAGTCAGCAGAACATATGTATATATGGACCTTGACTTGAGCTGTTACAGGTGACACAAGGGGTCAGAGTTTCTTTTTCATTTTATATAGGCTAATAAAAACAGGGAGTAGCATATGCCTTATAGATTACCTTATAACGAATCATTTGGTGAGCTGGGATTTTAGAGTCAATCAATCACGTTGTTTTCGCTTTCCCAGAAACCCTCAGTCCGAATGTTTGAATACTGTCGTACCGCAAGTGATTTAGAAAAATTATACTCATAACACCTCCAGAAGCCATACTATTATCTATCCAATTTACCATAGGATGAGGAGATATTTTAATCGACCAGGGTACTCAGGTGCAGATCTTAATCTTAAGTACAGGAAAAAGGAGAATCCTGGGAAAGAGAACTCATCCTTTAGGATTTGAAAGGACTTGAGCCCATAATCATTGTACATGTCTTTTAAAGTGTAAATACCACATTCAGCCCAGCATTCGGAAACAAACAGTTTTGTTACCAGTACAAAGATTATTATTATGCCAAATGGGGGTAGAGTCCCTGTAAG
The DNA here is from genome assembly GCF_018340385.1 of Cyprinus carpio. Lineage (NCBI taxonomy): Eukaryota > Metazoa > Chordata > Actinopteri > Cypriniformes > Cyprinidae > Cyprinus > Cyprinus carpio. Next base: position 648,990 of record NC_056611.1, read on the forward strand.
AATCTGAAGCTCCCATAATCTTTTCTGCTACTTTCCAGGTTTTGATAGAATGGCATATAATTGGACCAAACTTTTTCCATAACTTTCTTTAGATATTCCAGTAAAGGGTAAATCCTGTAGACGCAATGGGTATATAATATTAGTGTCTAAAGCCCGCCATGGGACAAGGGAGTCAACATCTAGCCACGTCCTAAGTGGTCTCATCTGGTATACTAAATAATAGGACCAAAAATCTGGTAGGGATAAGCCACCATGAGGTTTTAGCCTGTGGTGCATAGATTTAAGGCAAATTCTAGGCCCTTTTATTCCACAAGAATTTTGATACTGCTGTTTTTGATCTCTTTAAAATAGCCAGTAGTGGTGTCAGAGGTAACACTGAAAATAACAAGCTTAGCCTCAGAAGTATATTCATCTTAACAGTGGCTATCCTTCCGTGAAGAGCCAAACAGGGTGGAGACCAACACAGAAGATCGTTCATAATCTTATCCAAAGAAGACTGATAGTTCCACTTGGAAATGCGAGATAATGAAGGAAAAAACTCTGATTCCAAGATAATTAAACTGGTCACTGACAGGAATCATAGTGGGTAAGGTCAGAATCTCTGATTTAGCATCTAAATTAAGGGCCATAAGTATGGATTTGTTCCAATTAATCTTATAACCAGACAGTTTACCAAATGTATCAAATAATTTTAAGCATTCCTTAACCGAATCTGTGATGTCTGATATATACAACAACACATCATCAGCGTAAAGTGAAATTTTATGGGACGTATTCATACAACTGGGAACTACTGCGGGACATTGTCTGATCGCTTAGGCCAAAGGCTCTAATGATAAATTAAAAAGCAAGGGTGACGGGACAAAAAAGAAAAAAGACCCTGTAATTTTTTGGATGAAGAGACAATCAGCTTTCTTCAGAGAAGACTTTGTGGCAGGATCCAGATTGAGAGTGAACATTTCGACCTCCTATATGGGTGCTATAGTCTGGGAAGAAAAGCAGCGGCGCTCGCATATGAAGAATTTGTCCATCGGTTCGGGCTCCATTCAGGATTGCATTCCAGTCTCGATAATGCAGCATCTTCATTTCAAACGTTCACCGCTATAAATACGGTGGGCTGTTTCTATCTCCATTACATTGCGAGAGTGTGAATCCATTTTGGAAGATGATTCTGTATAAATCCCAGAGGGTCATCTCCTTCTACCCCCTCTTTCAGCCACACTAGACGGATATTGGACTGGCGGCTTTTATCTTAGATTCTTGCTTTTCCTGAAGGGAGTCCACTGCTAGCTTAACCTCCACAGTGTCTTATTTTTGCGTGATGAAGAGCTGTTTGTATGTTGTCAAAACTATTTTTTTATCAGACGAGCATCCTCTTCCAGAACTTCAAGTCTATCAGCAATCAGGGCGAATTCTTCTTTATACAGTTCCCTGACGAAGCTAAAGTGCATCTTTAACTCGGTGGCAACAATGGCGCGAAGTTCCCCCTCAGGAACATGTTAGGGTCTTTAAATCACTTTTTCTCCGGCGAAGCCAGTGTCAATTGACGTTTTGCCATCTTCATTCATAGCTCCGTTAGAAAAACAGTAAAAAAAACTAACCAAATGTTGACAGTTTTACTGAGAAAAAAACAGATTAAGGATATCAAGTCAGGAGCAAATCGAACTACCCCTCCATTGCTATCGGTGGGTCACGTGATCTAAATTAAGTCAAGTCAGGTCAAATCTGCTTTATTGGCAATTCTTCCACCCATGTACAGTACGTACATACAGAGAATTGAAATTGCGTTACTCTCAAACCCTTGGTACATACAGATAACACTAACAGTAGAACATTAAATACAGATATATAAAATATAAAGTACAAATATACAAATAGGTCATCACTGTAAAAAGAAAGATAAGTAAAGCAGCTCAAGGCCATGGCAGATAGAGGGAAACCAGTGAAGTACACAGTGCAGATATAATGATTGTAGTGAAAAAGAGCTTATTCAGTCTGGTTAAAGTGTCATATTAAGATATTTTTTATGAAATTTCAGAGCTTTCTCTGAAATGTAGGTGTAGACCCTGCGTAGACAGCAATGCAACCACATTCAAGACCCTGAAAGGTAATAAGGACATCATTAAAATAGTCCATGTGACATCAGGGGTTCAACCTTGTGTGCATTCCTCTTGCAAACTTGCTTGCAAACAAAGCTCAGCACATACGTCAGCAGCACCACAATCATGCGTCGTGATACTGAATTCACTTCGACTGACATAGAAGAGAAGAAATTGTTTAATAAAAACATTATTTTTATTTTCTTTGAACACAAAGTATTCTCATAGGCCTCATAAAATTAAGGTTGAACCACTGATGTCACATGGACTGTCCTTACTACCTTTCTGGGCCTCGAATGTGGGTAGTTGCGCTGCTGTCTATGCAGGGTCAGAAACCTCTCGGATTCATCAAAAAAAAAATCTTAGTTTGTGTTCTGAAGATGAATAAAGGTCTTATGGGTTTGGAACGATATGAAGGTGAGTAATTGACAGAATTTTCATTTTTGGCTGAACTATCCCTTTGTCTTGAAAAAAGCTAAAACTCTTAGGTCTTAATTCTCAAATGATTTGTGATGATTTCAAAGATTTTCATTCAGTAGATATAAACTATAAAAAGTAAATATCCCTCAAAAAATCACTCAATTTATGCACATAAACTAACCAAACAGACAGCATCCACAACAACATTCAGTGTGACCAAGTAAACACTGTCCAAACAGCAAGACCAGTGTATCATTTGATAAGGGTGAGCAACTTGATCCAGCCAGAGCTACATCACTCACAGCAGTGACGTCAGAGGGATGGCATCACTTTTCTGCACTTTAAACACAAGATTGCTCTATGATGAAGATGGTGATGCTCTGCCCGTTCCTCAGAAAAATAAGCTAGCGCTGACCTGCTGTCTGATGTCTTAGCCTAGCAGTGAATCAAGTGGTGTCAGGTTCTAGGTTTTGTAAACACAAACCAGCAATGACCTAATTGTTGTGGCACTCCAACAATTAGCAACAAGAGAGCCCATGGGAGATGAAGAGAAGGTGCCCAGCTTTCACCACACAGCCTCACAAGGGACAGTGAGTCATATTGTCTGTTACATTAAGTGACGGAGGTTATATAAATTACAAGAAGAAATGCAGGCAGCTGTGTGCGCTGCGTAACCTTTACAACTGCTAATGAAGCTGAATGGTTTTTAAATACTTTAAATGGTCAAAAGACTGGAGTAATTTTTATTATATCTTATGTACAAGGCTGCATTTATTTAATGAAGAAATACGGTAAAAACAAATAACATTGTCACAATATTATTACAATTTTAAACAAATGTTTTTCTACCTGTATATATTTTTATTTGGTGCTAAATTATTATCAATTATTATTAATAGTGGTTCCTATTTTCAATAGTGAAAAGAGTTTTGGTAGCTTAAAACCACGATACATTTTTCCAGCAGGCTTTAAACTGATCAACAGTGACAAAGTGACAGTAAAAATTAATATATATCTATATATATATAAGATATATATATATATATATATAATATATATATATATATATATATATATATATATTACTGTCACTGTGTTACTGTTTATCAGTTTAAAGCATTCAGATGCTTTAAGGATAAAATTATAAACTAAAAGTATATATCTTACCCCAAATGTATTGACTGTACGTAAATCACAGTCTGCGCAGCAGAAAATTTTGGACACTGATAATAATGGTAATAATAATGTTTGATAATAATTTTACTTTACACTGAATCACCAATTTCTGAAGGATCATGACTGAAGACTGAAGAAAACCACATTTACAAAAAACCAATAAATTAAATTTTTAAATACATATGAAACCCCAGTGATTAAAAACCACTTTATTTAATGTTTGGGTACGGATTTTATTTTTCTTTAGTATAAAATTATATTGTTATCTGTTCCTTTAAGAACATTAGTTTGTATCAGGGTTCGGTTGTAATCTACATGGTGAAAACGTGTTTTTTTCAATCATGTTTGGGTTTTACCTTGTATTCATTGGGCTATAACTCGATAAACCCACCTAATACAAGGTGAAGGTGGTGTATTATTGGCTCTTGAGAAGTTGAGGGAGGGACAGGGAGATCGGGGGAAAAAAAAAAAACAGAGAACGGTGTGTGCAAGGGACTGCTGTGGGTGTGAGTGGCGAAAACAAGATTAATCCAGACAGGATTGATTTATTTCATTTGTTTAACCTTTTAAGAGGGAACTAGTAACTACTTTAGCCAGCCGATCGCTGGTTAATGTTATTTGGTTTCACAATAGTCTGTGTTTGGCGCAGAGAGATTAATGCGTCATCAGTCATCCTTCATTTACATTCAAGCGAGTCCCGTGTGAGTTATTTGAAACTTAAAACAGACTTTGTTACTGTCATTTAGTAGTTTAGTTGTAAACTGTGAGTCCTGTAGACTTTGTTTATCAACGTGAGCGACGGCGATTCAGAGGAGCGGCAGGACTTGACGCCCAGGTAGCGCTCTGAGCCACCGAGGGGCTCAGGGTTCCCCTGGCAACGAGGGATCGCTGGGGAGGTCCAGACGCCTTGTCAGGGACGATCAGCACCCATGATTCGAGGATCCTAAATCGGGAGAACTCATTGGATTAAAAGTACCTCAGTTCACGTTTTGTTTTGGCTCTTCGGAGTGAAGCGGCCAATTTTCTGTTTATTTTCGTCGCCACAACGATCACCAGCAACGGTACAAGGCCTGCAACGGGGGTGAGAGTGAGTGTATGTATGTGTGTGAGTGGGCCCATGTGAGTTAATATGGTTATGTGGCATTGCAATTGCAATATCTAAGGAACAGGTTGATAATGTTTTTTTTCCATTGAACTTGGGATCAAGTTTAATTGCCTTATTTGTGCATTTAGAGTAACACAGTTAAAAGGTGTAGTGTAAAAAGGGCAATCTGACTAAAGCCTGTTTGATTGCTGTGACTTCTGTACATTTTGATTTGATTTTCCCTTTTTCTTTTTAGATTTATTTTGTTAAATAAACACTATCATAGTGTTAACTTGAGTGACTGCAGTGAAGTCATTATGGGTTAAAGGAAAGTATCTATATAACCAGAGTAAAGGGAGTCAATGGTTTCATTTGGTTGATTTATTTTGACCTATAAGAGCAATTTTAAAAGTTAACATCTTTACTTTCTAATCAGTGATAGAGAGGGACCTCGGTTTATTTAGTCGAGAGACTATCCCATATCGAACCCAAGTGCCCATCCTAAGTGCTCAGGTAAGCCACCCTGAGGAGGAAGAGGGTGCTACATAAAGTGGTGGCCCGTACGGGGAAAATTTTCCCTTTGTATATACCCAGTTCATTAATCAGTTGATTTGATTTAATCGGATATCACACTGACTGTGGCAATGGATCTGAGTGGGACTACTGATCTACAAGCAGAATTTATTTCATGGTGTAGAGAAGCTGTGGTGGATGAAGCTCATGCCATTTTGCTGGTAGGGATTCCAGCAGATACTGATGTAGCCCAAATTGAGAGTGCAGCAGAAACAGTGAAAAGTTGGGGAAGAGTACGAGTAAGAGCAACAAAAGTAGGAACTAGCCCCGGGATTTTGAATGCGTTATGTGAGTGTAGGGAGGAGGTTAACCCTAAGACTGTTCCACCTGTATTGCCACATGTTGAGAAAAGAATCCCTGGAGAGTGGTAGTAATGAGGGAGGGTGACACTTCTCCTGCAGGGTTTTCAGAGAAGCTAGCAAGGTTTCTTGCCAACGAAGGGAAGTCTATGCAGGATTTGCAAGGCCTGGTTTCACCTTCTGGTCACAGTGCTGGTTCTCCAGAGTCAATAATTAGAGCAGTGGGAGACCTGTTAGACAAAACGGGCAGACAAACAACTGACAGTAGTGCATATAGAAGATTACGTACTTTTTCTGGTTCTGTTCCTACTCCCCTAGGAGAAGAATCTATGGAAAACTGGATGGACCAAGCTCGTATGATGATTTCAGAGTGTGAGTGCTCTGAGAAAGAGAAGAGAAGAAGAATTGTGGAGAGCTTAAAAGGGCCTGCTCTGGATATAGTAAAAGCGGTAAGATTTTCTTGTCCTGATGCTGATGCTCTACAGTACATAGAAGCTTTAGAAAGTACGTTTGAACCCCAGAGGAGGGGAAAAAAACAGGCGGAATCAGGCGAAGATTTGTATTTTGCTTTCCGTCTTCTTCGCCAGTTACCAGGCGAGGCATTGTCCGATTTCCTTCGTAGAGTGGAGAAATCATTGAATAAGGTAGTCCAAAGAGGTGGTTTGTCTCCACAAATGGTGGACAGAGTGAGAGTAGAGCAATTGATTAGAGGGGCTGTTGAGTCAGACATGATGCTGTTACAGCTAAGGCTACGAGACAGAAAATTAAAGCCACCTACCTTCTTAGCTTTGTTAAATGAGATCCGAGAAGCCGAAGAGAGTGAAGTAGCCCGACAGAAAATCAGGGAGCTACCGTAAAGTCAGTACAGTGTCAGGAACAAAAGTTCAGCTTTGCCCTTGTGAATGAGCTAAGAGCAGAAATACAGGACTTAAAAAACCAAACTAGGTGAGGAATCTGTAAAGATTTCTCCTGCTTCCCGGACGCCAGCGTCACAGTCAAAGGCCCTAAAACAGAGTGCTGAGAGCCAGCGAGACACAGAAATTGAGGCCCTAAAACAATAATTACAACAGTTGCAGCAGCAGATAGGAGTACTGAATGTGAGCTATGGTGTGACAGTAGATCAGATTCAACCGCAACACAAATCTGTCTCAGCTCCGTCAAGGGCCAGATCTGCCATTGATCGGGAAGATTATTTCTGTTACCGCTGTGGAGAGGAGGGACACATTGCCACAAAATGTACAGCAACGGAAAAACCTTCCTTTGGTTATTCAGAACTTATTCGATCATTAAGAAAGTGTTAAGAGTGGAAGGAATGATGCATCCAGAGACAGTCCTAAGGCAGGGACTGATTGTCATTCTGCAAAAAGTCAAGTTGATGTCCTCAGAAGCAAACCGTCTTCCAAAGGGACTGGTGGGTCCCTCCTCTACTGTTTCAGTAAAGATCAATGGGCATCCCTGCAAAGCACTGCTAGACAGCGGGTCACAAGTAACAATTGTTTTTGACTCATGGTATTCAAAATACCTTTCTGATGTTCCCCTTCAGCCTCTTTATGGGCTCTCTATTTGGGGACTGAGCTCCTCAAGCTATCCATATAAGGGATACATAGTGATTGATGCCTCCTTTCCTGCAGTTTTCACAGGGGTGGAAGAGACTATCTCCATTTTAGCTTTGGTATGCCCTGAACCACAGGGGTTTCAGCAAGTTCCTGTGATAATCGGGAACAAATGCTAGTTTTTTCAGCAGGTTAGCTGCCTTAAGTGGAGATTCACATACTTCTGAAGTGTTGCGTTCCTTCAGGATCCAGTGCAATTACCCTGATGCATGCCTAACTTCCCCGCGAGAGAAAACCACAGACATTCCAGAGGCAAAGGTTAAATGGGACGGGCCCAATGCTCTTATTGTTCCTCCAAGAGGTGAAGTATATGTGGACTGCACGATGGAGTATGAGGAACCTATGAAAAATGATATATTTGTAGTTGAAACCACTGCAGATGATCAGTTACCAGGGGGGTTATTCATTCCTTCTGTGGTGCTGCCTTCCTCAGCTATAAACATGAATACTCTTCAGTTGCCTGTGCATAATGAAACCTTTAAAGAGGTGGCTGTACCTCCTGGCACTGTCATTGCTCACATGTTCCCGACTGATACTGTCACAGAGACTCGCAGAGTGAGAACTATGTCACAGACAATAGATCCAACCTTGTTTAATTTCGGTACATCTGCCATTCCTCCTGAATGGGAAAGAAAATTACGACAGAAGTTGTCTGAAAGGATCAATGTGTTCTCTCTAGAGGAGTGGGATGTGGGATGGGCAAAAGGGGTGAAACATCACATTCAATTGCATGACCCCAGACCGTTCAGAGAGAGATCTCGTCGCATAGATCCTGCTGACATTGACGATGTACGTCGACACATAAAAGATTTACTGGCAGCTGGCATAATAAAGAGTCTCTGAGTCCCTATGCATCACCAATAGTGATTGCTAGAAAGAAGAATGGGAGTGTGCGAATGTGCATTGACTATCGAACACTTAATAGTCGAACGGTTCCTGACCAGTACACTACCCCGAGAATAGACGATGCGTTGGATTGCTTGTCTGGTAGCAAATGGTTTTCAGTGTTAGACTTACGAAGTGGATACTATCAGGTTGAGATGGCAGAGGAGAGCAAAGACAAGACTGCATTCATATGCCCACTGGGTTCTACCAGTTTGAGCGTATGCCTCAAGGAGTCACTGGAGCTCCTGCAACATTCCAGCGGCTTATGGAAAAGGCAGTAGGAGACATGCATTTATTGCAAGTTATCGTTTATCTAGATGATTTGATTGTGTTTGGCCGCACCTTACAGGAGCATGAAGAACGACTCTTTAAAGTGCTTGACCGTCTTGAGGAGTTTGGACTAAAAGTGTCCATAGATAAATGCCAGTTTTGTCAAGAGAAAGTCAAGTACGTGGGACATATTGTTTCTGCTGCCGGGGTAGCCCCTGACCCAGAAAAGGTGGAGGCCATCACTCGCTGGAAGATGCCGTCTGACCTCAAGTCATTACGGTCATTTTTGGGATTTTGTGGTTTTTTACAGGCGCTTTATTAAGAATTATTCAGCAATTGTGAAACCACTGACAGACCTCACTAGGGGTTACCCACCAGTGAAGGGAAGGAAAGATACAACCTCTAAGGTGACATACTTTATGGAAACGGAGCCCTTTGGAGAGCGCTGGAGTCCTTCATGTTCAGAGGCCTTCAAGAGCATTGTCCCACCACCTTACTACTGCTCCAGTCTTGGCTTTGCCGATCCCTCTAAGCCCTATGTGCTTCACGTTGATGCCAGTCTTAATGGGTTAGGTGCAGTCCTAAATCAAGAATACCCGGAGGGGCTACGTCCTGTGGCTTATGCAAGCCGAAAATTAAGTGCTACAGAACAGCATTATCCAACACACCAACTTGAGTTCCTGGCTCTTAAGTGGGCAATAGTTGATAAGTTCCACGACTACCTGTACGGTGTCAAATTGTTGTGAGAACTGATAATAACCCGCTTACTTACATTTTGACAAGTGCCAAACTGAACGTTACGGGACACCGATGGCTAGCTGCATTAGCCACCTATGATTTCAGTGTACAATATAAGCCCGGAAAACAAATGTGGATGCAGATGTACTATCTCGATACCCTAATAACAGGGATGATGAATGGACAGAAATACCGGATTCGGCAGTGAAGGCTGTATGTCAAATAACCAGCCCATCTGAGTCTCCATCGAGGTTAATAGACCAACTCTGTGTCTCGCCACAAAGTATTCCACCAATGTATGCTTGTCCGGCGCAACTTGAAACTGGTCAGATGGGAGTGGTGGACAAAAGCAGATCTAAGGTCAGCGCAAGATCAAGACCCTATCATTGCTCCAGTAAAAAGAGGGGTAGTTTTGAACAAAGTCATTACCATGCCCAAGAGTTCAAATCCAGCTTTGGTGCTTCTACAACGACAAAGCCAGAAATTAACCATCAGAGACAATCTTCTCTATAGAGTAACCAGAGATCAGAATGGAAGAGAAAGATGTCAGTTAGTTTTACCTGAGAAGTGTCATTTTCAAGTAATGAAGTCTTTGCATGATGATGCTGGGCATCTAGGGGTTGAGCGGACAGTTGAACTTCTAAGAGATAAGTTCTACTGGCCCAAAATGAACCAGGATGTTGAGTTGTATGTAAAGAATTGTGGGAGGTGTATTGCAAGAAAGACGTTACCACAGAGATCTGCCCCACTAAAAACACATTACTAGCAGTGGGCCTTTAGACCTTGTATGTATCGACTTCCTTTCTATCGAACCCGATTCAAAAGGGATTGCGAATGTCCTGGTCATAACAGATCATTTTACACGGTATGCACAAGCATTCCCCACAAAGGATCAAAAAGCTGTGACGGTTGCTAAGGTTCTTTGTGAAAAATTCTTCGTGCACTATGGGCTCCCTGCACGGATACATTCTGACCAAGGAAGAGACTTTGAAAGCCGTCTCATTAAGGAGCTCCTTGGGATTTTGGGATCCGAAAGTCCCGCGCGACGACTCCTTACCACCCACAGGGTGATCCGCAACCAGAGCGGGGTTAATCGCACCCTTCTTTCGATGTTAGGGACTCTTGATCCAGCAAAGAAAGGTCAAATGGAGCCAACATATCAGTCAATTGGTCCACGCTTATAATTGTTCTAAAAATGATTGCGACTGGCTACTCACCTTATTATCTCCTCTTCGTGCGGACGGGAAGCACGTCTACCTGTGGATCTTTGCTTTGGCACGTCACCTGATGGAGATAAGGAGTAAACTTATTTGCAGTATGTGGAAAGGAATGCGACGTGAACTACAAAAAAGCTTACCAAGTTAGCGGAGGAGACCTCCTTGAAAAATCATCAACGAAACAAACAACGTTATGACAAAAAAGGTGAAATCCAACTGCTTGGTAAAGGAGATCGTGTTTCATAAGAAATCTGGCACAAACGGGGACCGGCGGAAACACAAATTAGAGGACAGGTGGAATCCTGTGCCTTACATTGTGACAGAAAAAGTTAAAGAACTTACCGGTTTACAAATTGAGACCGCAAAACTGGAACGGACGAGTGAGGACTCTTTCATAGAGATCACCTATTACCAATTGGAGACAGTGTGAGAATTTCTACTCCTAGTGGTACTGTTGAAGACATGAGACGACAAATAACAAAGAGCCCAAACTGCAAGGGAAAAGCAATTAAAAAGAAAAGGTATCTCCCACCAATGAACAAGAACCAGAGGGGAAACCAACTTCTGATAGTGATGATGAAATTTGCTACTACATACCAGAACGATGTATAATGCAGAAACAAGCCCCTGTGTACATTGTTGCCTGAGCTTGTAGTTGAAGAAGCAGAACACAGGGCTGATGGAGGTCGAAGTCAAGACAGTGTAACAGAGGGAAAATCAGGAAGAGGAGTTGCCACAGGAGACAGAAACCCCCTATCTGTGACATTCCAGCTGGGGACACAGCCTCTACTGACAGTCGTCCCAAGAGAACAATAAAAACCTGTCATTAAGCTTAGTTATGATGATCTTGGACAGCCCTCAGACAAACCCCTTGTCGATTGTTTACCAAGCGCATGGTGTCATACATCTTAGAAACTCTCTTGAGATGAAAAGCTGTTGTAACACACTTTGGTGTCATCATCTCTGGCCCAGTGTGCTAAGTGTACCAAAGCAAATTTATAAATTAGCTGTTCTAGCCACACTGCAGACAGGATTTTGAGTTTCCCTATAGACTCATGAGGACATGAGAGTTTAGAGCGGGAGGAGACTGTGAAAACCCCCAGTGATTAAAACACCACTTATTTAATGTTTGGGTACGGATTTTATTTTTCTTTAGTATAAAAATTATATCTGTTATCTGTTCCTTTAAGAACATTAGTTTGTATCAAGGGCGTTCGTGGGTTGTAATCTACATGGTGACCCAAATGTCCCCCCAAAAACGTGTTTTTTTTCAATCATGTTTGTGTTTACCTTGTATTCATTGGACTATAACTCGATAAAACCCACCTAATACAAGGTGAAGGTGGTGTATTATTGGCTCTTTGAGAACGTTGAGGAGGGACAGGGCAGATCGGTGGCAAAAAAATCAAACAGAGAACTGTGTGTGCAAGGGACCTGCTGTGGGTGTGAGTGGCGGGAAACAAGATTAATCCCGCCAGGATTGATTTATTTCATTGTTTAACCTTTTAAGAGGGGAACTAGTAACTACTTTAGAACCAGCCATCGCTGGGTTAATGTTATTGTTTTCACAATAGTCTGTGTTTGGGCGACAGAGGAGACACTTAATAGCTTCATCAGTCACCTTCATTTACATTCAAGCGAGTCCCGTGTGAGCTTTAGTATATTGTTTTGAACACTTAAACCGACTTCTGTTACTGTCATTTAGTCAGTTTAGTTGTAAAAAGTGAGCTCCCATGTAGACTTTTGCTTATCACACGTGAGCGACGGCGATTCAGAGGAGCGTCAGGACTTGACAGCCCAGCTGTAGCGCTCGTGAGCCATGTGCGGCGTGGCTCAGGGTTTCCCCTGGCAACGTACGAGGGATCGCTGGGGAGGTCAGCCAGACAGGCCCTTGTCAGGGACGATCAGGGTGCACCCATGATTCGAGGATCCTAATCGGGGGGCGAACTCATTGGTATTAAAAGGTACCTCAGTTCACGGTGTTTGTTTGGCTCTTCGGAGTGAAGCGGCCGACAGTTTTCTGTTTATTTTTTGGTTGGCCAACGAACGATCAACCAGGCAACGGTACAAGGCCTGCAACGGGGTGAGAGTGAGTGTATGTATGTGTGTTGAGTGGGCCCACGATGAGTGTTAATATGGTTATGTGGCACATGCAATTGCCATATCTAACGGAACAGGTTGATAATGTGTGTGATTCCATTGACTTGGGATCAAGTTTAATTGCCTTATTTGTTGCATCCTTAAGAGTAACACAGTTAAAAGGTGTAGTATGTGTACACAAGGCCGCAAACATCTGACTACAGCGGGTTTGATTGCTTGACTTTCTTACTAGCAGATTTTTTGATTTGATTTCCCCTTTTATTCTTTTAGATTTCTTTTTGTTAAATAAACACTATCATAGTGTTAACATTGAGTGACTGCAGTGGAAGTCATTATGGGTTAAAGGAAAGTATCTATATAACCAGAGTAAAGGGAGTCAATGGTTTTCATTTGGTTGATTTATTTTTTGAGCCTACTTGAACGAATTTACAATGTTAACATGCTTAACTTTTCAGTAATCATGATAGAGGAGAGGGGACCATCGGTTTTATTTAGTCGAGACTACTATCCCATATCGAACCCAAGTGCCCATCCTAATACTGTTATTTGAGTCAATAATCAAAATGTAAGCATAGAAACTCCTTCAAAAAAATCTTAATTAGTTCCACTTTCGCCGGTAGTGTTAATCAAACTGCTTAGCTCTGTAGATAAAAGCTATTTATCAATCTAATATGTGTGTCTGACATTCACAAAACAATGACCGATGAAATTGATATGCCAATAAATTATACATCGTACCAACGATCCTGCCTATTCAGCAGTAGGAACCCTGCATGGGAAAACTACGTCCACAGTGCACAACATGATTTGTCTAACATTCCTTCACTTTGTGTTCAAATCCCCTACATCACAACCATTGTTTGGGGATTTGTGGGTGTCACATGGGGTTCTATGGTACAACAGCTGGGACTTAACATCCCCCACAATCCCCCACCCCCCACAAACCATTAATACTGCTCTCCCTCTGCCGTCGCTTGCAACCAGTGTGAATATCCTTAATGATGGAGATGGGTAATGCCTTCATCAGTCTGACATCACGTATAGCCTTCCCCATCCAGAGCAACTGACCATCACTTTTTCCACAATGACTTTTCAGACGACCTTTTCTTCAACGGAACGTGATAATTCACCCGTATTATATTAGATGTTGAAAGTCCATTTTATCCATTAATAGAGATTATATTAAAAAGTCTAAAATCATTCAGTTTAATTACACACACAACACACACATATATTTACTAGTTGCTTTGTAACATATTGGGATGGCATATGTCGGATTGCTAGACTCTTTATTAGTACTTATAAGCACTATCTGCATGGCCATATTCTACATCTCCAATCCGACCCAACACCAAAACTTAACACACCTTCCTAACTATTCATTGGGCAAAAGTTGTATGTTAATGGTTTGGTTAATAGCAAAATTGGCTCTTAAAAATAAAGTGCACCGACAATCATTATACATCATTTAATGGTGATAAACACAATTAATCTGACGCTTGTAGATTTCACTGCATGGAATTATGGGACACAATATCCGCAACTACCTAACTCTTAATTTGTTAAACAAGTAACATTCTCCTGTGGTAAACAAACTGGTGTTCTCTGTAGGTCCTTTCCTTTTTTTACAATCCTTTGGTAAACACTCCTAAATGTGACTGAAACTGTGTTTCAATCGAATGTTCTCTCACTTCTGTTTCTTTATAGAATCTTTATGTAAAAAACTACAACAATAACTGACATGAATATTGTTTTGCTTGATTTGCAATCATTGTTGCTGTCAGTACAGACGTTCAGATCCTTATGACTTGTAATGTAATCATACAAGTGGTTTCAGTCATGACTAAATGATAACAGGAAGTATCTGGCATAATATTTTTCCCTTTCTTTTTTCCCCTTGAAATGAAAATGAACCTCTGCCACAATCACGGAGCTTGATGCACAAATAAAACTAGACTCAAACGAAAGTACTTTCAAATGGGATTTTTAAAATTTAAACCCCCGTCTTTTTGTTTGTCCCCCTTCTGGACCCCGAAAACTTTTCTAGGATCTTTTACCCCCCCTTCCTACCTGAAGGGGCCAGTGTGGCCCTGCCCACTAACAGGACTGTTTTTTTCAGCAATTAAGGTGACACATGAAAACAAAGTGAAATATTTTATGGGAGGGCGGCAGTGCCCGGACAGGTTATCAATATCATGAACACAGTGGATACGGAAGGAGGAAGAATGGAGTAAAGGATGATCACCCGGGGGACGGTATACTTGAGTCGCTCTGTCATCACATTCGGGAGTTGTGTTTTGGTAACAGATGAAGCCGTTTCAGTCCCAAAAACCTGAACCCAAAGGTTCCCTCGGCACAAAAGCAATCATATCTCTAGGTAGAACTTTGGTAGATGAAATTCCTGTTTTTCAGCTGCACTGGACAAAGGGAAAAGTTATTATTTACAGTAAAAATACTGCCTTTGTGTTATTGGGACTCAAAATGCACCACAAATGAGATGGAACAAACATTTACTTGTTTGAAACCCTTTAAACTTTCTACATTGTTCATGTTTATTCATGTTATGTACTGTATGTTCTGGCTGAAACCCCAGGGTAAAAACAACAACAACCACAAAAAACAGTAAAACGCATAAAACCCTGATTCAGAAAAATTAATAATCCAGCATTTTTTAAAAAAAATACAAAATAAGTTTAATTAAAAATTTCTCTCTTTTCCCCCACACACACACTATTTAATATATAATAATATTATTAAATATAACAAATTTAAATTTTTAAAAATGTTATTATTTTGCTGTGTTATTTTAATTAAAATAAATTTTTTTAAAACAAAAAATTATTTTTTTTTGTATTGAATTTAAATTTTTATCTATCTAAATGTAAAACTTTTCTAAAATGTTGATTGATTGTGATACATACTATTGCTAAACAAAATAAATTATAATAATGCTGTTATATTAATATTTTAATAAAAAAAAAATAAATTTGTGATACAAAAAATTTTTTTTGTTAATTTTATATGTCTTATGGAAGTCCAACACAGTATAAATGTTTCTAAATTAATAAAACTCATAAACATTTAAAACCTGAGAAACACCAAAAAAACCATCCCAAAACAGTCTGCGGGGGGTGTATGTCCAGACTGTACCTGTGTGGGGGTTCCCCCCTGTGCTGTCGGACAGCCTCATCTGGTGTGGGGAAAGGGGCCCCAGTACTGGCAGCCCTCCATCATCCGCTTTGCATCTGCATTTAAACCCCCAAAAGGGTTTCAGCCGGAAGCTGCTGGATGAGGTCAAAGGGCTGGAATGGGGAAAATTTCCCTATTCAATTAACATAAATTTTAAAACGACTATTAGCCAAGGGGTGGGTTTTGAGCGCTGCACATCAATGATCAGGGGACCCGGGTTTTATGTTAACGATTAAACAGGCCTATACTTTTAAAATTTGCATATTATTCCTCCTTGTGCATTTACTGAAAAAAAAAGGGAACAATTTTCACAAAGGGGATTTTTTTTTTTTCCAAAAAAAATAAAATAAAAAAAAATAAAAAAAACTTTTATGGGAATCTTTTTTTCCGGAAAAAGAAATGCTATATTAAATATATTTTTTATTTGGGTTTTTGGGAACGAACAAATTTAATTTTTTATTGAATTTGCTTTTTTTTTTTACAGTATATGGGAATCAGTCCCTGTTGAATGTGTGCTGTCAAAAAACACAATGGGATAAAATGACGATAAATAAATTACTAAAAAGGGGCAACACACACACCCCGCACACACAACCAAAATGTACACACACACACACACACACACACAACCAAGATATGAAATATAAATATATGCCCCACACACAAAACACAACCCCACACAAAAAACACACATATAATTAAAAAAACCCTAAAAAACCAAAAAACCCCTCCCCCCCCCTTTCTCACACAAAACCCCACACACACAACAAAGAAAAAAAAAAATATATATATAAATATATAATATATTTTATATATATAAATAATATATATATTATATATATATATATACGTGTGTGTGTTTTATATTATTTTTTTCTATCTATTTAGGCAAACAGGGGTGCACTGTATTTCCACAATAAACATACATTTTTTTTCCTTTTTGAATTTGAGGCAGATTGTTTTGGTTTTTTTAATCAATAAAAGCTGTCAAACCAAATTTTTTTATTTTAAATTTATTTCTTTTATTAATGCAGTAGGCATTGTAAAGCAAAACAGCGATCCCAAAAAGTACTGTGCAAAACCTTTGAAAACCCATAAGCATCGACAGGATCTACTTTTGGAAAACCCTCGGGTAGTGAATAACAAAAAAACAGGGCCCGGAAAAGGGGTGTTAGGGTTCCTGTGCTGTATTGGCTTTTGTGTGTGCGTGTGGAGTGTAGCATGGGCAGGACTTGTTGTTTAGACGTATGAAGTAAGTGTCCGGAGCACTTCGCGGGGGTGAAAGCAACTTCTTTTATAAACCACCCCTTCGTCCCCACAACACACCTAACCGCCGAGCTGCAAGATTTACCAGCTTTTCTTTTTCTCGTTGTGGAATAAAATGAAGGACACTAACGAAATTTTTTAAAACAAGACACATATCCTGTCGGCATTTCAACCCCGGAAAAACATTACTGACACAAAACATTTTTTAAGGTAAACATAAATGTTTTTTTATTCTTGTTGAGCATGCATGTCTTTTTTTTTGCAGGCATCGTAAAATTATTTCATTGAAGACGTAGATGTGGCCAAATTTCTGCTTTTTATTGAGCAAAAAAATTTTTACAGAATCAGCCGACTGCTTAGGTTACACGAATAAAAGTAATTTTAGGGTTAGATCAAGTAGAAACACGTCGTTTAGTCAACAGCATGTTACCACTTTTTACAGTTAGTGTAAATTGGGGGGTTTGATGTTTTTCCCCTGCTGAAAAATCAGTTTTAAGATGGTAGCTTGTTTTTGGGGGTACAGTTGGTTCCTGGCTGGGCTGGCTTCAGGGGCAGCTGCTCGACCAGCAGCCAGGGGTCAAGCTGGGGGTTTGGGAGCTGGTCCCCCCCAACAAACAAACGCTCAACCAGCAAAAAACACTACGTACTGCAAAACGCAACTAAAGTTCCCCCATGTTGGAAAAAATGATTTCTGTTCACACGCAAAGTTTAGTATATAACTGGGTTTTTTAAAGATAATAAAGAAACAAGCAGCAAAAATCTGTATGTCAAAAAACTGTCACTTTCCAAAAACTTCCATCTTCAAATCTTTAACCTTGCGTCCTCAACAAGTCGCCGGGTGTGCGCTTTGCCACTTTTCCCACGTTAAAAATTTCCACATCAGCCCTTGCTGCCAATTTAGAAAAACGATAAAATCATAGTCAGTGTCGAATAAAAAAATTAAACGCATTCCCGTGGAAAGAACTTTTAAAGCTTGGGTTAGGGGACTCCGGTAGCGTGGGGATCGAGGTAAAGCCGGGGGGCGGCGCGTAACATCGCGTGCACGGATTTTTTACAAACACCTCCGTGAAAACAGCTGTAGTTTCTGCCATCTTGTGGACGCTCAGGTTTGGGCTGGGTCAGATAGACTAAAAGCATTGCTAGGATTTTGGGTTTTATTTTTTTTCTTTCTGAAAATAAGAAATTTTTCTTCCTCTTATTATTATGTACCTATTCATTGGGGCTAAAAATGTGAAAAGTATTTTTTATAATTACGGGGGTTTTGTTTTGATTTTTTTTTATCATGTTAAAATTATTATTATTTATTCCATGAAGTCTAAAATATTGCAAAGTTATTTTCATCATCTTTTGAGTTTGATTACTTCTACTTCTTCTTTTTCTTCTTCTTATTATTATCAAATTATGTCTAAATGATTGCCAATTTATTTTCATCATTATTTAGGTCAGATATTTACCTATTTTATATATTTTATATATAATGTTTAAAGTTTATTTTTTTTTATATTTTTTTTTAATTTTTTATTATTATGTTATTTATTCCTTAAGTCTATATGGGGCACATTTATTTTCATCTCTATTTTGGGGTATAGAATGAACTCATTTTGACTGCTGTCCATTTTAAATTTAATTTGCATGCAAAACATACAGTATGATGCATTTGTGTCCACTCCATTTTTAACCCAAAAAGATGGCGTCAAATATGGCTGATGTTTATTTTCTTTTCTTTCTTTTTTTTTTTGCTTTTTTTATTTCAATGCGTATCTGGTATGGCCGTCCCGAGATGGAAAAAAGGGCGGTGCCAAAACCCCGGAGCCCAAAAAGCTGGGGTGGAGTGTGCGTCAGGAACCTGGCCCCCCCGGCCCCGAACCATGCTACAAACCCGCACTGTCTTGCCACACTAAACCCAAATCACCACACAAAATGCCTTCAGCTCGGGGCAGGTCCCGGCGGACATCCACCAGGGAAAAACAGGTAGGTTTGCAACATAGGATTGTGTTTATGGATGTGCATTTGGGGGAAAACATTAGCAAAGTTTTAAAAGAGATTCAGAAAACAAAAACACTGGCTTTGACTCCCCGGGTTAAAAGCACCAGGAACCCTCCCCCCCCCCCATCAGAGGCTCTTGGGGCATGTTTAGACATGTTCTTTGTTTGGCTTCCTGTCAAATGCTGCACAGTCCACAACGCGGCCTGTCACGAGAACTGTTCATCAGAATGTTGCGGGGTCTCCCTCCTCACCTCTCTTTCCTCTGTTTTAACCTCACTTTGCGATCATTAACCTTATCTGACACTTCTGCTGACACTCCTCCTTAAAACCTTTCCCCCACTAGCTGATGGGCTGGCCCCGGTCCCCCCTGTCCCCAAATGTCCACCCTATCCCCGCCCCCCCTCATTCCTTCCACCAATGGTGGGTTTCAGCTCAGGCTGTACCGGCTTGCAGTTACCCTGGCAACAAGCCAAACCCACCCCCCGCTCTCCAAATCACCCCGGGGGGCAGCAATTCTTCGCTCCCCTAATCCTCTACCAGGGATTTTCTCTGTGCACACTTACGGAAAGCAAGAAAATGATATTCTCCTTGAATTTAATAACACTTTTGAAAGTAATATTTATTACATCCAAAATGAAAATTATCGTTCAAAACCCCAAATTCAAATTCATTTTAAAAAATTTATTTTGAATTTGTCAAAAAATCGGGCATTTATGGTTTAAAGATATAACTATAATCTTATTTTATTTTGTAAATTTTTTTTATTTTGCTCCCCCGTTTGTGCGATTTTGAAAATGAAAGCAAACTGAGGACAAAAATTGGCCCTAACGTGATGTAAGATGCCTTGTGTATCCACTGAGTGTTAATTGGAAAGTGTACTTCAAATCTTAAAAATATATTTTAAACACTATCCTTGCACGTTATCTAATATTAATAAACAACAAGTGCACCTTTAGAAAGAGCACACTTAAGTGCACTTTTAAAAAACTAACTGAAAACTTTGCATTCAGTTCACAGTATATTATTTCATACTATAAGTATGCTATAGTGTACTTGTTTTTCACAAGGGACTAACAGTGAAGGTTTTCTTTAAAAAGCAAATCTTTACAGGTGGGCTGGGATTTGAAAAAAACGTTAGTTATTTGCTGTTCATGGTGTTAAAAGGGTCAGTTGGATGCCAGATGTCACATAAAAAATTATGGTCATTTAAACAATCAAGGAGCTACAAATAAAAAAATGTCAGTGCGCTATCCCATGTTACAATAGCAGTACTCATTCAGAGGTGATGTATATTATTGTTGTTGTCCTGCTGTCACATAAACAATAAGGACTTGAAGTTTGCATTTAATCAATAAAAGTTAATGAGCGATTATACAGTTAATCAGATGCATTGGTGCTACAGTTAGTGTAGAGAATAGAATGTGAATGTTATATAGAGCTTATAGAACTGACCTAACAAAACAAAGCAAACACTGTGGCTCAACACATGACATCACATGCATACTAAAGTACAAATAGAGAATTTGGCTCACCATTGTTTATGAAATCTCACCGCTATTGTAATCTCTGCTGAATCTGTATTTGGTTAGATACGCCTCCTTTGCATGTCTGCCTGTTAAATGGTTGTTAAATACTAGTGGCCTCAACTGAACATGTGCAACACTCCCATATATCACGGTTTTGTCATGGAGAGTACTATTAACATTCGCCAGTGGCGTTTTACTCAGAGTAGTAACCCGAAATGAACCGACACAAACTACCAGATTGTACAACAACAGATGTGACTCTCAATGGATCAGTTGCACAACTAATCCTACAAACTGTATGTAAACAGCCAAAAGTACTCAGGAACATGAATAAGTGAATGGGTCAATCATATGATTCTTTTTTTTTTTTTTGTCTAATTAATTTCGGAAAAAAAACATTAAAATGGCAAAATGGCATGGTCGAAATCATCAAGTCAAAATTGTTGGGTGATATGAAGAAAAAAAACTTAAAAAAAAAAATAAAATGAAGCAGTTTAAAATATAAATTTTTTTTTTCTCATTTTTTTTATACTAAATTAATTCATGTGGTGCAAAAACCCGCGGCATGCACATAAAAAACATAAAACAGGAAGTTGTATCTATAAAATGACCCCCTTTAGACCTCATAATCGTGTCCCAAAATCAACAAGTCTCAAAATTTCATATAAATTGTTAATTTATTACTTAAATGGTTAGTTCAGGTGTAAAATGTCTGTTGTGTGCTCCCCAAAAAGCGTAATGATATTTGTGAATGATAAATGAATCAAATTAAAAAAAAAAATTTTGGGTTTAAAATTGTACTCTCATCTGTTTTTTACAATCAATACGATATTCTTGTTTTTATTTGGTACAGAACAGGAACTCTCCAGCCCGCTCCCCTGCCCGATCTGCTCCCGACAGCCACAGCTCCTCGAAGACTCACCATCCAGCCTCTACAGAGGGGCGATCCCAGGCTGGAGGAGCAGGCGGTCGAAGGGGTGGCCACCCGCTGAGTCCATGGGCAGATGAACTGTTTTTCTACAGAGGGTAGGGTCATGTTTGTCAGCGGTGGTTTTTGCACAGCTTGTGCCGCTCGTGCGATAAATGCGGGCGGTTTTGTTTAAAATGGTGTGTGGGCAGACTTACAAACCTAGCCTCAGTGGGTCTTCTAGTAAATGGATCAATATGATATTCGAGCCTGGTGAGTGTTGTGACTGAGTCGAGGTTCCAGTTGTGGGTGAACTTAATAACCCTCCCTCCCTCTCTTGCATCTGGTCCCCGTTGTATCGCTTTAGGGCTGGGCGGTGAAGCGAAAAAAGGTAAACAGGCTAATCTCCCCCCCCCCTCAAACAAACCCACCTCTCCTTGTCTCCTCAGACAAACACATATGGCGTCACGGGTTTGCCCCCCCCGTGCAGCTCTCCACTCTTTATTTACCTTTTTTTTTTAAGGTGAGCCACTTTTATGTGGATTTAATTGCTTTCGTGTCGTCCCAGTTTCCCAATGCTTAGACACCTGCACGACACACGATGTAATAAAACCAGTATATGTCCGTCAGGGGCAGCTGCCAGTAGCGGTCAGCGTGCAGAAAGCCTGCGACCTGTCATGTGGCCTCTCTGAACTCTGATAGCAGTGTGTTTTTACTGGATGGGGCTTTTGTTTACTGAAGCCGGCAGAGAATTACATGACAGGGACTTCCCAATCAGGGCAACAAAAACTCAGTGTGAGAGTGCAGCATGCATGCTCATGTATACCGTTCTCTTTCACTGTCAACATGTGAGACTGGCAAACTACAGATCCTCTTCCCATCATCTCAATCCCTTCTCTCTGTTCCTTGCCCTCTTTGGTACCCTGTAGTTGTAGCCTTCAGTCGTGCAGACACTTTCTCTTAAACAGTCTTGTGTTCCATCTTCTTCATCTTTGTCTATTTCACCTTCCAGGGATCCTCAACCAAAAAATTTTAATCATAGACATTAATAAATCTTAAAGTCATGGAAGTTTCTATCGGCAATAGAATTTGTCAATTAATTGTATTGTATAGTATATTTATCATGGAAATGATTTAAATCTTTAAAAAAAAATTTTTTAGTTTTTATAGTAAATACTTTTTGTAAGCTATATTATTATAAAAGCACTTAATATTTGTTATAAAATGATATTTTCTATTATAATACTTTGTATAGGATATTAAACATGGGAATGAATAAAATCTATAATAAATATAATTTTTTTAAAACAATTTGTTATATAATAAAATATTTTATTTTATGATATAATCTTACATCTCAGTTGTCTTTATCAAAAATATATTACAAAACACACACACACACCGGTTTTATATATATATATATATATATATATTGTGTGTGTGTGTGTGTGTGTGTGTATAGTTTGAAAAGTCTTGGAAGTTTCTATAGTAAATATAATTTGTTACTAAAATGATAATAAAATAATATTTTATGTAGTATTTTTTTATATATATATTTTGTAATATTACTTATCTTAAGCTTTTGATTTGTTTGAGGTGGATGTAAACAGATGACACAAAATAATTGTATATGTTTCAAAATTTTGGATAGGTGCAGTGTAAATGAAGTCTAATAGGCCTGCCTTTATCTGTTATGTTATTAAAATTATTTAAACAAAAATATTGACAAGAAAAACAAAATGTACTAAATGTATTCTTTATTCTTAAATAATGTTTACTTGTGTGATTACTTGGAAAAAAAATTGAAGTAATGCTTACTTAATTGTCAATTGATTATAATTTGTTTTATAAATGAATTTTATTTTGATAATACTTATTTAAATATTTAATCTTTTAAACAAACATGCTAAATAAACGTGGAAGGTGTGGTAACCCTGACCTTTTTAACACTGTCTATATTATCCATCTTGCACCTTTCTCTGCCTGTAGCTCATTCTTTCTCTGTCTTTTCCCTTTTTTTTCCCTTTCTTTTTCTTGACCCCCCTGTGAGGGGGTTATTTTTAGCGGATGACTCATAGCAGCTGTTGACAGTAATGTGCTGCCTCTCCTGACTCCACTTTGCAGACATCATCTGTCTAGGACTGCCTCACCCCACCCTGTGTCTGTGTGCTAACAAACCTTTACACCCCCCACTCAAACACACCATCACAGCTTTATGCAGTAAATGGTCAAAAGTTGCTATTACCTCATAGCTGATTACAGATAGAAGAGGTGGAAAAAGTTAATTACATAAAGTCAAAGCAAATTCAGTTTCCACACAGGGGAAAGGAAATGAGGCACAGACCTAAATCGACTTTGCCAGAGGTTTCATTTACCCTTGGAAAGAAGTGCGCTTAACAGATTCAATATGCCTTGTAGGATACTAAAAAAACTCAAGTATAATTTTTTAAAAAAAAATTTGCAGATATTTATTAATGAATAAAAGTTGCTTATGAACTTAAAGTGAGTACTTTACTTTTTTTAACATAAAAAGTGCACTTTGTAATTTTACTTTAAAGTACATTTTAAATTGTTTTAAAAATCTTTTAAAAATACACTTATTTTGAGTGTTGACCAAATCCATTTGTAACACATATGTTAACACATAACACACTTAATAATTTTAACTGTAAAGAGTAAAACTAACTGTAACTGTAAAATCACTTACAAGTTAAAGTTTTAAATTGCATATGTTTTCAATAGTAATGACATTGAAGTATATTTAGTTTCCTTAAACGCTTGCCAGGTACATTTTAACCATATTTCAACGAATGTAGAAATAATTCGTGAAATTACATATAAAGATATATATTTAATTAAGGATTAACATGCAATTTAGTGTCTGAAAACATTACATTCAGTTTATACTCAATAGTAGATTATTATATCAAAATTAAGAAAATTATTTCAAGTCTTTTTTATTTTTTTTTTTTTTTCACAGTGGTAGACAGATGATTAAAGGAAGTCTGGAACTTAAGTAGGTCAGCTCTCTCTTCGGTTTTACAGTCCCTGAGCGCTTTAGGATGCAATGCACAAAAAGTTTTATTGTGCTCTATGTTCCCTTTTCACTTTTTGCATTACATAAAAACATGATGAGCTCATTTTTCTTGCATCTTTGTTTCAGAATGCTGTCCCGGCGGGAGAACTGGGGAGGCCTGTATCACGGGCCTGATTTCGGCCGCCGACACCATCAATGCCCTTTTCCAGCACGGGCCCCAGATAAACAGACGGATACGCCAGGAAGAGGCAGGCGCCTCCCGGCACCACTTTTAAAACTCTGGGACTTTTCTGCGGGGTCAGATGTCCGGGTTTTTTTCTTTATCGTCTTTGTTTGTTTTGGTGGTTTGTTTTTTTTTTTTGTACATCTTTTCCCGCGATTCCTCATGTAGCATTAGTGACTGAAGTGTGTGTCCCATATAGACGCCAGTAGAGTGTGTGGCTCTCGGTGCATTTGCATCGCATTCTTTTGCATCTTTAACTGCAGTGCTGGAGAGTTACATTAAGTCGGCTGCTCTCAAGCAAAAAATTGATTAGATCTGTGTAGCCCGCCCAGGCTTTTTTTTGTGGTGGTTTTCTCTTGCTGCCTTACAGGAGTAATAACCGCGCCTGCACTATCAGTCACCAGTGGCGAGGTCAGCACACCTGCACACCATTAATGGAAAACCGGTGATAACGATAATGGAATGCCCACGCGACTATACTCAATGGAGCACAGTTGATCGCGTTCTTTGCCACGCTGTTTTCAGCCTTTTGTGTACTTAAGCCATCAGGGACAATCAGTGGATGGTGTGCTGGCGCTAGTCAACCTGTTGCCCCGTGATCTGAATCTATACTTCGGGACACAAATTTGCCACTTAATTCGCTAAAAGATTGGTCACCTCCAATGGAGGTACAGGAGTTAGGCTGGAAGCCTTGTGGGAAAGCCAAACCACTAGTTATTGAAATGGCTGGGGCATAGTTAATATTATTTTGTACATGAATTACACGGGTACATACTTTTTTGAGAAAAAAGACAGGATAGGAATAAAATGGGAGTTTCTTTTGTTTCTGATGTGGTTTGTATATTTTGATGAGATGACCTAAAGTACTTATCGTTAAGTTCCTTTTTTTCGGTTTCTGTTTTGTTTTGTTCTTTGAATATTTTTTTGGACCCGACACTGGAAAGCAGTTGTTTTAAAATCCAGTGGATTTCTGCCTATTTGCCTATAAATTAAATGAAGTGGCGTCCTGTGAAAAATCCCCATTAAAATATACCTAGCCATAGAATTCTGAAGAACCCAAACTAATTTATTTTGTATGTCCATTATTTTTACTTTTGGTTATTTTGATGATTTGTTTTCGACAAAAATGTTCTGCGATGAGCAGGTGGATTAACTAAGCATGGAGATATTCATTAGTGTTGGGATTTATGGACCAAATATCTCCAACTTATTTGTCAACGTTCCCCTCAAAAGTTGTCAAATAAATCCATTCATATTTTTTCCTGCTGTAATTTATTTGTCTACATAAAGGACTAAACTGAGCCAAAATATCATCATACTTGAACAGACGGTTCTCTATGAATCAACGTGTCAGGATCCAGGTCAGTCTGGGATTTTTACAGATACTCAACACTGTTAGGGGTTTCAAGCACTCCTTTAGAAACCACATTTGACAACTGTGGCAGGTCAGTGGGAAAACTCTTTAAACCACTCACATTTCTGCTTGCGTTTGCTTTATAATGTTGGTACAGAGTTTTCATGGCAAATTGTGGAGCAGAGATGTCTTTCCCCTGTGGCTGCCTGGTTCTTTGACTTCCGGTAAAACAGTTGTGTGGTCTCTTTCCTGCGGCCACCTTGTGACTTCTCATCGATACATGTGTTCTCCGATGCAGAAAAGGCCTTTTATTTTGTACGGGGTCAGATTTACACTAAACTCATGTCGCTCATTTTCTAGCTTTGTACTTTTGCCATTTGAAATTTTCTATGTAAAATTTCTATATGAATTTTGTACCATTTTCAATAAATATGAGAATTACAACAGTGTTTTGGATGGGTTTTTTTTCTGTATGATTTCCCTCACACTTGTCAATCAAAAAAGGATTTGACAAGTTAAATACACAATTTATTCAAAAA
>NC_056611.1:676490-685990 GCF_018340385.1 Cyprinus carpio
TCCAGAAGCACCAACAACGAGCACAATAGTTCTGGAACATCCGCAGCCCACGTGTCAAACGGAATAGTTGGTTCTCCGGGACATGGTAAAAATGGCGTGGGAAAGTAGAAACAGCTGCCATCCTCAAAAAAAAAAAAAATACCTCGTCGCCAATTGTTATAATCCTTTGTAAGAAGCAATGAGGAGGCATTCGAACATCAAGATCCTTTATTTAACCAAATAAATAGCAGAGTGGTACAGCATACGCAGTAGCAGGTGGGATGCTTCGGACTCCCTCCTTCTTCTCTATTCAACTAAACGTATATCATGAACCTCTATTTCCACCTACTGGCCAATATGCACAAAAGAACACAACACTAGGTTTTTTTTTTTGTTTTTAAGCTAATGGATGTCATAGAAAGGGGAGTATTTAATTTTATGTTTTGTAAATGTTTTAATGATTTGTTTTAATGTATGTGTTATGGAAACATGTTTCTTAAGCACTGTACATGTGTAAAGTGTTACAAGTGTACACACTTTACAAGTGTTTAATCTTGGTTTAATAAATGCGTTTAATAAATGGCTTTTTATAAACTCTAGTGATGGTCATTAATTAATCATTAGCTGATGGGTTTGTGAATATATCATTATGTTGTGACTTTACTTGTTGAGGCACATCATCATTAACTCATCATTTAGTAAATGTAGTAATTTACACATGAATTTGCACAAATAATGCAGTAATTAATCATTTATTAATGCACATTGCTTTACCTGTTTTGCCTGAAAGTTGAAATACAAGGCTTTGCCTCACTGTGGTAGTTAACAAGTTAATTAACACTATTAGTTAAAGAAATAAGTTATTAGGGAATTAATCCATAATCACATATTTAATTAATAACAATTCATGTATGAACTAATATATTAACCAGACTGACTCATTATTAGTTGATAATGTGGCAATCATTAACGAATAGCTTAGGTAATCATGAGTTATACATTAATTCAGTATCATCTGTGCATTAGTTAAGCATGAATTAATGCTTATTAGTGCACACGTATTGTAAAGTGTTACCGTAGGCTACTTGGCTGACCAAAAAATAGTACACAGAAAACTGATTGGCAGCTCTGCAAATCAAACAGATGTACTGTTACTTCCTCTACAGTCAAAAAATCTGGGTGTTATATTGTGACAGCAACCTGTCTTTGAAAACCCTATTTTCCCAACAATTGTATAAACAAAAAGCATTCTTCCCATCTTAGAAAAGCTGTCACTCTCCAAAAACCTTGCTACCTGCTCTCTGATGCCGCACACAAGCCAGTCTTCATGCATTCTACACCTTAGACTGGGACTATTGTAATGCCACTGCCTCGGGGTGGTGGTCCTGAATCTCAAAACACAAGCTGCAGGTAGTCCAAAAATGCAGAGGCTAGAGGCCTTACTTCCAGGGGCCCCGAAAATATGACCATATTACCCCCACTCCCATAGTCTCTGCACTGGCTACCTATTAAGTTCGGTATAAGTTACAAAATATTATTATCTACTTATAAGGCCCTTAAGGTTTTCAGCTCCTGCATACCCAATTAGTTCTCCTACCACGCTTCAATCCAGCCACGCCTCCCTATGTCCACAAAACGCTGGACTTTTTGGTATTTCCGAGGATAGCAAGCAAAGTCCCCCAAAGGACGGAGAGCTTTTTTCGCATTTGGCTCCCAAACTCTGGAATAGCCTCTCCTGATACTGTTTGGGGTTCAGAACACTCTCTCTGGGTTAACTCTCGACTTCCAAGGGGCAGTGGGTTTTTGGGGGCGCCCCCTAAACCAAACCACCATGGTAAGAGCGTTGGGACTGTACCGAAGGTCAGGTCCGAGTCTCTGTGCTGGCCGGCGTGTAGGGTGCGGGAGTGACTGCAACAGTGCTCCTTCTTTCACCTAATCCTCAGGCGAGTGCCCTTGAGCAAGGCACTGATACCCCCCGTGCGCCGGGTGGCGGCTTAATAGCTGCCTGCTCCGGTGTGTGTTCACGGTGTGTTCCCTTCGTCCCCTGCTGTGTGGGTGCCCTGGCGGGTTAAATGCAGAGCACCAATTCCGAGTCTGGGTTACCATACTTGGCAAATGTCACGACCTTCACTTTCACTTTCACTTTCACTTTCACTTTCACTTTCACTTTCAAAAACACATCTCTTTGGCCAAGCAATCACATTAAGCATCTCATAAGTTTGGACTCCAGTATCTGATCAAATGTGCATTATTATTCTTAAGCTTAGGTTAAACTAATTAATTTTACTTGCTTGGAACAGCAGCTACGCTAATTATGTCTCTATTTGTTTCTCTGTGTTTTGCCACGGGATTTACATCCCATGGTAACCAGGATTTACACAAGCTCCAGTCTGGATCCAGAACACCTGAGAAGAGATGATGCCAACCTCTCAGAGGACGTCAGATGATGCTAACCCTGAAACAACATACAGAACTACAAAATCATTCGCTACCGCGGCGTTAACTGCAAGTCAGTCGCGTGTTAAAATCATTCGCTAAACTACCGCCAGGTGGCGCAAAGGGACGGACTGTGCCGCCTGTCATTGCTTCACTGCACGGCCGACGTCCCCTCCACCATAACTGATATCATCTACCCTTCCTTCAGGAAGCCACACAAGTAGGTAGTCTTAGGCTACCGGCTACTTCTCAAAAATTTACGGACCGCCCTTACCCCAGGCTCTTCGGCCTGCATGTTCTTACACAGGCATTACATATATAGGCATATATATATATATATATATATATATATCCTATATATATATATATATATGATATATAGGATATCCACGGTATATTGATTCATTAACTTCGGTTCTTCTTGGGTTAAAATAAAAAGAAATAATGAGAAATCTCCAGGTTCCATATGCAGAGCCCGGAAAATGCGGCAAGCGGTCCAGCACATTTAAAAAATAATTCTTATTAACTCTGTTATTATTCTTGATTTTTCAGGAAAGCTGCTAACACTTTGCATTTTGAATTATTGCTTCCTGCGGACCCACATTGCTGGGAATTGTGCTTTGATCGCGCCGGGGGCGCACGCGCAGCATATTCATTCGCGCCAGGCGGGCGAGCAGCCGATCATTTTGGATAGTTTGTCATTCTGTTTTTTTTTTTTTTGCGTCGATACTGCAACCACAATGTGAAATCAAACCCTTTTCTCTGATCAGAGTTTAGCTTCAAATTGGCCATGTTTGGATTTGTCCCAAATGAGAGATAAAGCCCACCTTATGTCTCGCTTCATTCTTTTTACATTATTACTTTTGTTTTGTTTGTAACGCCCTTATTATTATATACTGCAATTATATTCTCCCATTCGAATTATTATATTTCCGTACATTCTTGTGCTTGTTCTGATACCATTTGTTGAGATGTTAAACGGATTTGTTGTAAAGGTGAAGAGGACATTGAGAACATATCACTTTTGGGACAATGCCGGGATAACACATTGATTTAGGCTCTGCCGAGAATTTTTCTGAATTGTAATAAAATGAAACTTCACAAAGTTGAATGGATTTTCTTGACGTGTTAAAAAAAACGACAACGAAAATAGGCGAGGAATTAATCGGTTAAACTGTGTTAGGGCCCATTGTGGGTTAACACATGTACATTATCTACTTCGGAACAGAGATGGGCCGTATATCTAGGTGGTTTTTTTTTTATTACCTATTTACCACGTTTCGTGTATGTTTTTCTCCAGCTTTCTTTTTCCATTGCATCCGAAAATGACTTTGGTGCCATGCGCATTCACTCCGTGATGCGCAGCTGTGGACCGATTTCAAACGTTTGATATACAGGTTGCGTGTTACATTTATTACCGGAATTTTGTCATGTAACAAACACAAAAAGTCCACCTCTAGTTCGGTGCAAGTTTTATGCTGGACACTGCACAACTGTCACGGACCTGGTTTGTAGGTCGTGATGCACGATCGCCAAACCGACTTGCCCTGTGCTCTTTAAATTGGACTCTTGCACCACCACAGACTGTCACACGAATCACCCTGGACTACAGTCTACAATGCATCTCACTGATTACATGCACATCTGAGGCAATCCACATACCTCTACAAAAGGCTTGCTCTATAGCTCATCTAGGTCGAGGGTTGTTAGCATTAGCACTTGAGAGCGCTAGCTACTTTGCAGAGCCGTTTACCTTCTGAGTTTCATTCTGTTCTTAGCTTTAGTTCTATCATTCTAGTTCCTGCCTTAGTTTCTTAGTCCTAGTCGTTACTGTCTACTATTCATAGTTATTTCTTCCCCTTCTTAGCATTTAGTTTAATCATTCTCAGTAAGTCTCATGCGCTCCACTTCACAACATCTGCGTCTGGTCTTAGTTTTACACTCTTCAGTCTTGCTCCTGTTAGGATGCTTGTCTGCCCCGTTCGCTGGATCAGCGCCTGGATACAGCTGACCCGATGGGACTTACCGATTGGAAACTCTAATTGTTAGAAGAGTGCATAGCAGATGCAACGGTCCGCCTATGCATCACTCTTTGTCTTGTATCACTATGTTACTGTTTTGATGGTGTCTGCTCTTCGCCTCTCTTTACTGAGGTCTCCTCCCGCGTTTGCATTTGGTCCGGCATTTCTGGATCCATGGCTCCGTCCCCCAGCCCGGTCTCGGCTCCGATATAACTCCCAGCCTTTAGATATGTCACAATTCTACCTGTGATCTGTCCGTCATCCACTCGAAACTAAAGATTTATAAAGTTAGTTTCTAGTCTTGCATTTTCGGTCTTGACCGTGCAATATGTCTTTACCCCCAAAACACACACAACCAGGTTTACGTTCCCCTATTTCGATGAATTAATGTAGCATGACTTTTTACCTCGTATCATTTTTTTTTTTTTGTTACCGAGCTGTATTCGGTTTCAATTTCCGAAACCAAGCAAGGCAAGGAGGAAGGACCTTTTGGTTCTGTTTTTATTCTATTACTCGCGGGGCCTTGCTCTAACAAGTTTTTAATTATTTTTAATTATCTTTTGAGGAACGGTCCACGGTCAGGGGGAGTCAGCACCGTCATTAGAGTGATTGCAATTAACCATTCAGAAATGGCAAATCAAGGGCTAAGATAGGTTCTTTCATTTGATTACTTTAGTGTATACTGGTGTATTTCTGACGACAAATAAGTATCTTTACTGGGGTCATTATCCCCAACAATGTGCCATTTCCGGCTGGTTTATTGTTTGCTTTGTCCAAGTACTGTTTTGAACATCTTTACGCCCCCGTTTTTGGATGTAAGGTCGGTCCATTACCTGTTGTAGGAAAAATGTGACCGTCGCCGTCTAAGTCAGGCTATTTTTCTTTTTTTTTTTTTATTTTGTCATATAAACCCCCGTAACCGTGTGTGTTGGTTCACCCTGTTACCGACATCTTCCTATATTTTATTGAACAGGTTTTAAATCCCATATATAGAAGCCACTCTGGTGTTTACTGTGCAGGACTTCCATCCCTTGTCCCTTCGCGTTGTTTGTGAACTGCGAATCTTGAAACGTTTAATTATTTTTTGTGCTGCTCCTGAATACGTTCCGTTCAAAGTGCACTCTCACCGCATCATCTTCCTGTTCTGTACCGCCCATGGGTAATGGGGTACCCCCAAATAAGACCACCTCACATTACCCGTTGAGTTGCGCTTCGCCCGCTCTGACTACACATTTTCCAAATGTTGGATTACCTTTTTATTTTTCATTTTAACCTGATCTTCGCATCTCTCCACTCCGGGTTGACACTCGGTCCGTCTTGGTCTACTGCTTGTTTGCGTTACAGTTTAGTTGTCCGGAGTCTTCATGGCATCATAAAATCCTTTAATCCAATGCTCATCCGCATCTGGTGTCGGACAGCTCTATTGCGATATTTTCGCCTACCCTTCATGCAACCTGATGATTCTGAGATGTCCCTGTGTAACACCAATTGTTTTATTAAAACATTACATTACCGTGACCCTTAAATGGACCAATTGCACATGTGTGGCCTTCCCGAACATAAGCAAAACAACCCCTCAACGCATCACTCTCTACTTACTACAGGCCACTACTTCACCAAGTCTAACCACCCCCTGGCGATCCTATAATGCGTTCTGTAGGCATTTGGTGATGCAAGCCGAAAATACGGAGGAAGTCAAATGGTGGTGACCCATCTTATGTCTAGAGCACTTGGGTACTAACGACATGGATTAATACATCTATTACTTAGAGTGGCCATTTCTGATTCTATCCTGAAGGTGCCTGGTTTTTTGGTTTGTGATGCGCGATTCTTTTGTTAACCATTCTGCCCAAATTATCATAAATAAAATAGGCGATGCATGTTGTGGTCATGAGACATGTATGTATGCACCCCCCACACACACACCCACGCTTATTTTTGTGGAAAAGTGGGGGACCATCCCATAGGCTTAATGGTTTTTATACTGTACAAACTGTATATTCCATCGCCCTACACCAACCCTACACCTAAACCTACCCCTCACAGGAAACTTTGTGGCATTTTTATCTTTCTCAAAAAAACTCAGTCTGTATGGTTTATAAGCGTTTTGAAAAAAGGGGACATGGGTTATGTCCTCATAAGTCACTCTCTCCTTGTAATACCTTGTCATTACCCATGTTGCCATTATACAAAAAGTTGTGGTGCTGATATGTCATAAAAACACGCACACCACACACACACACACACACCCACACACACACACACACACAGACACACACACACTTAAATTGAAATTTAAAAAATTTAAACATTGAAACAAAAGGGTTAGGGTAGGCTATTACTCTAACTCTAACCTTTGAGGGCCCTGGTGCTGGCTCTCTACACCTGGTTCTGGACTTAGAGACGGTGGCGTCATGCACTGATGTAGGTGATTGCTGCACTTGCTGCTTTGGCTGTTCGTGCTTTTCACTTGTGCTGGTCATGGTCCACCGCTTGGCTCTCCCCTTTTCTACATGTCATGTTAGTTCATTCAACTGACCACTTTTTCCCTGTGTCTCTGTCCTTCTCCATTTTGCCCCTCTTTTTTCCTGGGCTAAACCCCAAATCAGAAAAAAGTTGGGACAGTATGGAAAACGCAAATAAAAAAAAAGAAAGTAGTGATTTCTAAATTTACTTTGACTTGTATTTAATTGCAGACAATATGAACACAAAATATTTCATGTTTTGTCTGGTCAACTTCATGTCATTTGTAAATATGCATCCTTTTCCTGTCATTCAGACCTGCAACACATTTAAAAAAAAAGTTGGGACAGGAGCAATTTAGGGCTAGTAATGAGGTAAAATGGTTAAATAATGATGTGATTTGAAACAGGTGATGTCAACAGGTGATTGTAATTATGATTTGGTACAAAAGGAGCATCCCAAGAAAGGTCTAATCCTTAGGAGCAAAGATGGGCCGAGGATCGCCAGTTTGCCAACAAATACATGAGAAAATTATTGAAATGTTTAAAAACAATGTTCCTCAAAGAAAGATAGGAAGAGATTTGGATATTTCACATTCAACAGTGCATAACATAATTAAAAGATTCAAGGAATCTGGAGGAATTTCAGTGCGTAAAAGGACAAAGGGCGCAAGCCTAAGCTGAACAACCATGATGTCCGATCCCTCAGGCGGCACTGCATCAAGAATCGTCATTCATCTATAAGCGATATCACCACAATGGGCTCAGGACTACTTTGTGCAAACCTTTGTCAAGTACCACAATACGTAGTTACATCCATAAATGCCAGTTAAAACTGTACTGTGCCAAAAGGAAGCCCTATGTTAACCAGTGTCCCGAAGCGCCGTTCGACTTCTCTGGGCCGGAGGCATCTGGGATGGACCATCATACAGTGGAATAAGTGTACTGTGGTCAGATGAATCAGTATTTCCCGGTATTTTTTGGAGGAAATGGCAGCCGTGGTGCTGAAGAAAAGGATCATCCAGACTGTACCAGCAACAAGTCCAAAAGCCAGGGTCTGTCATGGTATGGGGTTGTGTCATTGCCCTTGGCCAAAGGTAACTTTGCACTCCCTGTGAAGGCACCATTAATGCTGGACAAGTACACTAGATTCTTTTGGAGTACAATATGCTGCCTTCAAGAAGACCATCTTTTCCAGGGACGTCCATGCCTATTTCAACAAGACAAATGCAGTAAAACCACATTATAGCACACATTACAAAGTCCGGCCCTGGGTGGAGGCAGAGAGGGTCCGGGTACTTGACTGGCCTGCCTGCCGTCCCGACCTTTCATTCCGCAAAATAGCGAATGTGTGGCGCATTTTGAAGCGCAAAGGCGATAACGGCGACCCCCGTGATTGTTGCCCACCTTAAGACTTGTTTGCAGGAAAGAATGGGACAAAATTACGATTCTGATAACACTTCATCATCACTTGGTGTCGTGTTGTGAAAAGGAATGGCCCACATTGGCTAGTGGGTAAATACTTTACTGTCCCAACCTTTTTTTTAAATGTGTTGTGAAACGGTCTGAATGACAGGAAAGGCTGCATATTTTACAAACTGATACAGAAGTTGACACAGACAAAATATGAAATATTTTGTGTTCATATTGTCTGCAATAGTAAATACAGTCAAAGTAAATTTAGAAATCACCTTCTTTTTTCTTTTTTTTCGGTTTTCCCATACATGTCCCAACTTTTTTTCTGATTTGGGGTTGTAAATATGCTTCTAGAGTCTCTCAGGATCAGCATCTCTCTGTTGTCTGTATCTGACGCTGTTTTCTCAGCTGCCGAAAGGGCATCCTAACAAAATCAAACAAAATAAAAATACTATAAAACACACTTAACAGCAACCATGTTAATTTTATTGACTTCTCATAATAACAGATATAATAATGACTTTTTGGTTTTTTATAAAGCACATTTATAAAACACAAATGCACTTGTGTGTATCATTATAGGCAGTAACTCTCAACACATTCAACTATCTATCAGTAGAATAAATATAAAAACATGATTTTTAGGGATTGAAAACTTGTAAAAGCATGTATATTATGTAAAATACTATTAGTAAGAAAAGTACGTCTGTTAAAATTCTCTCTCGAAAGTCATCCAGAGTCATAGTTATCCAAGAATGGTTGGATCAGGGTGACAACCCACACAGAGGTTACAATACCTGGCACTCCAAATCAGTCATTTAGAACTGAAGAAACCCCTTGGATGAGAGGCAGTATCTTCAAAATATGGAAGTCGTACCAAGTCCAGTGGCCATTGAGTCAACCCATCTTGGGGTCTCAACAGAACATGGGTAAGACACCTGCAAAAGCCTACTGTGCGTCAACCCTGGTTACCTTGGGAAGGGTAACAGGGGTTTGGCGATAACTATTGGGTTGAGGAAAAAAGGTTGATTGGCGACCTACTAATAGCCATGAGATGTAGGTCATGACCCCACAGTTACATGCCTTAATGAGAGGCTTAAATGTTTGTTATATATGAACATTTTTAATATGTACAAAATAAACTTTTTATACGTATGCTTTTCTGGCAAAACAGGGCTGACACAAT
>NC_056611.1:686990-687116 GCF_018340385.1 Cyprinus carpio
GTGCAGAAGAGTTAGCATATAGGGTCTGAATCATATGAATAAAACGAGGGCCAAATCCAAAAGGGGTTAAAGCAGACCATAAATAT
The DNA here is from genome assembly GCF_018340385.1 of Cyprinus carpio. Classification (NCBI taxonomy): domain Eukaryota; kingdom Metazoa; phylum Chordata; class Actinopteri; order Cypriniformes; family Cyprinidae; genus Cyprinus; species Cyprinus carpio. Next base: position 687,077 of record NC_056611.1, read on the forward strand.
GTCCACTCGACCCGGTCAAAGGCTTTCTCGGCGTCTAGTG
>NC_056611.1:689454-689584 GCF_018340385.1 Cyprinus carpio
AGAACACACTCTCTTATCTGCCTGGAAAGAAAATATATTCGAGGCCATGCACTCGGACTATAAGTGGCAGCAGTTACTCAAACATCAGCATCTCTCACCTGAGTGTCCATCACAGCTAAGATTAAACTTA
>NC_056611.1:689714-694794 GCF_018340385.1 Cyprinus carpio
TCTGTATAATGCTCATAAAAATTCCTTAATATCCTATTTACCTCCCCCGGATCTGTGTGACGAACACTGCATTGCCTTAATGGCAGTTATTGAAGCCAAGGCCATCGGTCGTTCAACCTTATGCCATTAGTTGCTTGGGCCGCTCTCCATTAAAAGCGTAGTTTTGTTTGGTACTGTGCATCAGATTCTACCCTTTTTAAGTAGACCGCCTTGTAGTCAGTTTTTAAATTCCCCAGGATTCTGCTTTTCTGTTCCGTAAAGGTTTTTTTAAGACCTTCTCTACACATTCAATCTGAGCCTCCAAACTGGTTAATTGTTTTACTCTGGATTTATTTAAATAAGAGGCAAAAGAAATACAGTTTCCTCTCAGAAAACACTTGGATTTGTTTCCCACAGGTTTGTGGATTAGTATCTGAGCTCGAATTTTTCCTTAGAAACAAGGCTAGTTTAGAACATAGCTGTTTTTTACAAAATCTTCACATTTAGCTTAAGAGGCTGTATTCATACACGCCCTTTTGGAGTTTAAGGGAATAATCAGGAGACAGATTACAAATCACAGCAGAGTGATCTGAAATCTACTGGGTAAAATATCATACTGGTTAGCACTTGAATAGAGCTTTGGAAATCAGAATATACTCTACATCCTCGAAAATGATTTGTGGCGTGCTGAATAAAAAGTATAGTCTCTACAACTCTCATTCTTCACTCTCCAGATATCGCATAAGGTCGTTATCAGCACTGAGTGGCGTTTAGCGACTGCGAAAGCCCTAATCGCCATGAACAGTTGAGACAAGGCGATCTATCGATTGAGGGTTACAAACTGCCTAGCATCTATTATACGACCAAGGTGTAGTCGACCAAAATTAAGGGGGATATTGTAAGAGAGGCGAAAAAAATCGCACATCTAATTATTAGGGGAATATACTGGAAGAGTACATTTCAAATTATCCATGAAAAGCACTTGAAAGCATAGATAACTCCGCCGTTTTCATCCCCTGCCGCTGTCTCAATTAGAAAACCGCGGAATTTTCTCCGTTCTGACGAATATAACTTCCCTGAGGCCAAATATTATACGACGAGGAAACAGAGAGCATAGCACTGTTGCAATGTCTAATTCTGAAAGCGCGTGGTAGACATCAGAAGCCTTGAGAGACACTGGGATTCTTGTATTAGGGCAAAATGTCAGCTTCGTTGCGATGCAGAATAATCTAGGCATTTCAGGATCTTTTAATGGGAGAGTTTAGACCGGTAACTTCCAACGATATCACATTAACGCCTCAGTTCAGTCACAATATAATTATACATGAGAAAAAGGTAGCCATAGCAAAACACATAAATCAATGAGTATTTCACCCCATGAAACATAAAAATACTAACAAAACCAGCAACCCCTGGAGAGTTCTAACATTGTAATGGTTAAAAACAATAAAAGAAATCCAAAAAACAAATACGATCGGCAGCTTGCAGAGAGGAAGCAACACACTCTCTTATCTGCCTGGAAAGGAAAATAATTCGAGGCCATGCACTCGACTAAAGTGGCAGCAAGTACTCAACACCTCAGGCATCTCTCACATGAGTGTCCTCACAGCTAAGATTAAACTATATCCCTACTCAAAAGTGCTATAATACGAAGCAGAGAGGCCGCATTTACTCATTCAGACATCTCTATGGGCAAGTGCTGAACGTTTCCGTAGTGACGTCGAGACGCGAGTTGAACCGCATCAGGTCTGCGCGGGGTTTGACACAGCAAATGCTCCTGACCATTACGTACTTTGACCGATGCCGGGATAAAGCAGGCATGACTCGATTGCATAGTAGTTGTAGGCGTTTCCTCCTTGGCATAGCTTTCCTTTTTTGGACGTTCCCTGGCTGAAGTCAGGGAAGCACCGTAAAATACCCCCTTCATAACTTAGCTGTTGATGCGTTTGTCTTGGCTCCTTGTAAAATAGCACTGTAGATCATTGTAACGAAGGGAAGGAGCTTGAAATTCAGCAGTGCGCGCTCTATTCCTGGAGGATCCTCGTTCGCGTAGGAGACGGTGCGCCCGTTCACTCCGATGTATTCATTGCAGAGCAGGAATCACTTGGGTATATGGGTACGCAAAGAACTGAATTGCGTTCCCTCTTGCTCCTTCCAGTAGCGCCAGCAACTTAGGTTATTTTGTCTGGATTTATTTCATAAAGAAGATTCGTTTCTCATGAAGCTCTCTAGGCAAGAATTGTTAGCGATCGAGTTACCTGTTTAACATCCCGCCACCGTAGCCTGGATGTCATCACATCTATTTGACCGAACAGATTTTAAACAATCCTTTTCAATGAGTCCAAATCAGCTGCTGTAATGTGAGATTTCTCCGCGATACGCATCTGTCGACAAGCTTAGTTTTCTGGCGTTCAGGTTGCTTTATCGCAGCATTCAGCAATGGGCGTCGTGAATGGTTGGCTCGTCATCTTTAGCTTTTCTTTCGCCGGGGAGTGTTTATAAATTCGTTTAGATGCCATCTATAGTGCACTAAAACAAGGAATTATACCTTAGAATTCGGCGAAAACTTAGTGGGATAGATAATACGAAAAAAAAGAACGCCTGAGGTTAGAGAGTCAATAAAGCCAGCCATCCAGTCCGGCTGCGCCGGCCCTCCCAACAAACAATAGATTTTTATATTGTCTATATGCAGGTAGAACTGAAACATATATGTCAAACATGTACAAGAAAGTAATGCAGTTTTTGTAATGCCATCAACTGTTAGTATTTTGACAGTCACGTGCAAATGATTGACTATATGCTCCTATTGGATATGAAAAGTAGTGCTAATGTTTTGGTCCTAATGACTCGACTTTGAATAGGATTCGCTGTGTTTTGATAGAGTTAGTATACAGAAAAAGGTATTCAGCATTTTGAAATGTAGAGCAAAATATCTATTTAAAAAATTGGCAGGCCGGCCCCCAAATGTGGAGGTTGAACAATTGGGTTTTGAGAAATTCATTCCTGATGCGGTAGGGAAATGCCATGGTAAGCGACTAAGAAGGAAACTGTAAAAAGTACTAGTATCAGAATCAAGAATGGGAGCTTTTATTGCACTTGAATACCAAGCTCCCACGAGTGCTAATAGACAGGCAATGTGACAAAGACAGGATACAGATGGCTAAAAGAATAATAGACCAAATATAAAAATACAAAACCAGGGCCGTATGCAGCAAAAAGCACATATTATAGTAGGACTAGGTGTTAAATTGAAAACTTGAGGGTTGTGAACCTGCCAGGAGTTTAGATCCAACCCCCACTAGGACACACCTGAACGAGCTTACTCAAGCTCTTACCAGGCATAATAGAAACTTCCTGGTAGGTGTGTTGAGGCAAGTTGGAGCTAAACTTCAGAGGACACCGCCCTTCAGGATCGAAGTTTGTGCAACTTCCAATATAGACAATTATGTATGTACAGGTATGATATGTGCAAATTTGAAAATGTAAAAAATATGTGTTAAATAAATACTGTATACTAGTGTTGTGTGTTCCACGATTATTTTTAAGTGTTCATGAGATGGATTGCCTGAGGAAAGAAACTGGTCTGGTCATTCTGGTGCTCAGTGCTCTGTAGCGTCGACCAGATGGAAACAGTTCAAAGAGGGAGTGTGCTGGATGTGAGGGGTCCAGAGTGATTTTGCTAGCACTGGTAGCTGAGCTGAACCAGAGGATGGACTCAATGATGGCAGAGTAGAATGGTTTCAGCAGCTCCTGTGGCATGTTGAACTTCCTCAGCTGGCAAAGGAAGTACAGCATCTGCTGGGCCATTTTAGCAATGGACTCAATATGATTGTCCCACTTAGGGTCCAGAGAGAAAGTGGTGCCCAGGAACCTGAATGTCTCCATTGTCATTAGAGTGCTGTTCATGATGGTGAGTGGAGGGAGAGCAGGGGGTTCTTCCTGAAGTCCACTGTTTTGAGCGTGTACAACTCCAGGTTGTTAAAACTGCACCAGAAAGCCAGCTCTTTAACCTCCTGTCTGTAAGCAGACTCATCACCGTCCTGAATGAGGCAGATGAGTGTGGTGTCATCTGCAAACTTCAGTAGCTTGACAGAGGGGTCTTTAGATGTGCAGTCTTTGGTGTAGAGGGAGAAGAGTAGTGGGGAGAGGACACAACCCTGGGGGGCGCCAGTGAAGATTGTACTGGTGCTGGATGAGAATTTTCCCAGCCTAACTTATTCCCATTGCTGCCTGTCTGTCAGAGCTGGTGGGATGTTCAGACTAGAGTGGGCTGTGAAGAGCGAGATGGGCCCAGGGCAGGAGGAGGGTTTGGTTGATATGTAAAAAAGCCAGCTGAGTCCTTTAAACGGAATCTCACATAAGTTTCTTCTGGTCTCTGCTAAGTATCATTTTGAGATGTTGGGTTTTTCTTTGGGGAGGCCGAAGGATGATGGTGTTGTTTTGACATGGGGGACTTTTTTTTGCACAGCTCCCAGTGATCCTGTTGAAGATCTGTGTGAAGATGGGGGAACAGCTGGGTCCAGCACAGGTTTTCGTAATGTACAGATGGATGAGGGCGGATTAATGTCAACACCACGCTCGGTATAGAGTGATAGAAGAGATGTGCTTTTCTTCTCTTGTTCGTTTATGAGATCTGGCGCACAAATTCTTCGGACTCTGATCTGAAGTGCAGGAGGGGGGAGAGGGGGGTAGGGGATGGTGTGGTGTGAATGGATGTGATTTCAAAACTGCAATAAAACTAGTTAAGGCGTAATGCAGTTGTTGATTCGTCCAAAGTGAGGGTGTGGATGGTTTAGAACATGTAAATTGTGATGTTTTTGACAGACTTTAACATGAGTAGAGAGAGTTCATGATGGGAAAAGAATTAGTCCCTTAGCATTCCGGTATAATTCCTCATTGCCACTCTGATCTCCTTTTCCAGTGTGTATTTGGCCTGTTTATACAAAAATCTGTCCCCATTTCTGTGAGCATCATCTTTGGCCTGAAGGAGCTGTCTGAGTTTTGCAGTGAACTATGGTTTGTCATTGTTGTAAGTTAGATGAGTCCTGGATGGAATGCACATGTCTTCACAGAAACTGATATAAGATGTTACAGACTCTGT
>NC_056611.1:695794-734801 GCF_018340385.1 Cyprinus carpio
ATTGGTTCCTCTTGTTCATTGTGTCGTAATTTCTGAGTTAGGTTTTTAGTAATCTTGTCATGTGATTATCAGTTCTGTTTATCATGGTTGTTTTAGTCATGTGCCTTGTTCCCCAGGTTGTTCATGTCATGTGTTCATCCTTGTTCTGTTAATAAGTAGCATGTCATCGGCTTGGTTCACTTGTCGTTGGATTAATGTTGTTACCTGATTCGGGTGAGGGCTAGTCTGTTCATGCATGCAAGTCTAGTTCTAGTCTGTTCATGCCATTGCAAGTCTAAGTCTCGTCTAGTTCTAGTCAAGTCCAGTCTTCGGTATATGTTTTGGCCTGTTTTGGATTTGGCACTTCTGTAAATAAACGTCACTTGGGTTTCTCACTACACCTCGCCTTCAGTGGAATATTACAGAATACACGATGCTCCTACAATGAACCCAGCAGTTTCTATCACGGCTTCTCTGTCTAGGGCACGGCCGATAAGCTGATTAAATGATTATATTTTGTGAACTTTGTATTGGGGCGCTGTTTTTTTAATGACGTTGCGCTGAAGGACATTTTTCGAGTGGGGTTTAAAAACAAAAATGAACCCATTCGTTCTCAGTATTGCATGGGGACAGATTTGTTGGGTCCATCTGGGAGGATATTTATTGACTATGCTGGTGACTAGCTGGTGTCACCCTCTTACCGTTGGGATGGCACTTTCACGTCCCAACTGTTATGTCCTGGAATTATATTATGGCACGTCAGAATCTACGAAGCCTGCTCATCTCATGCCTGCCCCAGCCAGAAGTCTGCTCATGTCATGCCTGCTACTCAGGACCTGCTACATCATGCCAGTTAAGTCAAAAGTTTACTCATGCCATGTCTGCCAAGTCTAAAGCTGATTACTCATGTCTGCCAAGCTAGAGAACATCATGCCTGCTACTCCAGGGTCTGCTCATGCCATGCCTGCTGCTTCAATGTCTGTTAACATCACGCTTGCTACTCCAGAGCCTGCTAGCTTCATGTCTGCCAAGCCTGGAGATCTGCTCAAGCTATTCAAGAGCTCCTTCACAAACATGGCCCGCTATTCAAGCGCTTCGATGCAAAGATGGCCGCCACGCCTAAGTCCCCGGACCAAGGATGGCCGCCCACACGTGTGATATTTTTTCTTTTTTCCAAACCAGTTGAGTGCAAACCACGCCCCTTAACGTGAAAAAACCCACCATGCAGTCATGACTCCAATATTGGTCTCTAGCTCGATTTTCATTGGTCAACTCTATTCACAGCGCTGATTGGCTACAATGCGTTGAAACAAAACGAACAATTTTTATATAATCTTTGATATATATGGATATAATATCCAAACCACTAACAAAACAGTGTGCAAAATTAATAAAAAAATAGTGCATAAAAACTACATAATGTAGGCTGTTATTTAAACAGAAAAACAGAGTAAGCTTAATACTGAGAAAACTACACTTATGTATTGTACGGAACAAAAAATCCGGCAACGCAATAAAAATATTTAGATATAATTTATTATTATTATTATTATTATTATTTTATTTTTGATTCTTTAGTATAGCAAACAATGACCTCCTTACCTGCACTCCTTGCCCATAATTCAAGACTTTAGGTGCATTTTGACTTAAAGGGGCATCAAAGTAACCCAAAAACAATTTAAAAGCATGTCTTTGTTTGCATTTCACATGATGATTACTAATAATGTTTGCTGACTGGCCATACAATGCTTTATTCATCAATTAAATAGATAAAATACAAAATGTCCTGGTACACAAAAACATTACATGCAATTAACAATTGCTATAAAAAACTTTTGAAACATCTTTCAATGCAGTTACTATTTTTAACAAGTTTCCAAATATGATTTTTTAAATATTGGCTTCATAACCTGCAATCTGGATCTAGATTTTCATAAAGAATACTATGTTGGCCATTAACTAATCTACTAAATAACCATTTTTTGTTTTAAACATTCAGGATGAGACAAATAACCCCCCCCCCCACAAACACACACACCCAAAACCAACCAACCACATCATACAAATATTTGTACATTTTATGCTTGATGTGAGTAATGCATTGCCACAGATTCTGACAATTTGTGGTGAACCCTGACAGCCCTTTTCCCTGTAGATCTGCTGTAGTCATGCTCTGAACCGGAACTACATTTTCTGGGGCGTCCAGCTGTCAAATGCTGCCTAGAACCAGTCTTAGCTGTTCCTCGGGCCCACTGCTGTTGGCTAACAGCAAATAATAGGACTGGTCGTCTAGCAGCTCATCTTAACGCTGCTGCACGTTTTTTTGATACAGACAGCCCTTGCCCAAAGCAGTAAAAATGCAGAGATCAGTTGGGTCGGGTTGTGCTGCATCTTTCAAGCTGCTTGGCCATTGTAGTCATAGCATTACTGTAGTCTGAGTTTTCAGCCATTCACTGAGCAGTCTCAGCATCCGTTTCAACAGGAGACTGAGGTAAAGATGCTGTTTAAAGAGACAATAAAAACAATTGAAAAACAACAACACCACCCAAGGTACTGATGATGGTACCAGGAAACCAAACCATGACAGAAATGTCTATCCGCATAAAACAAACTGAATACAGCTTCAATCAGTGATGATCGGACCAAACACAGCATTGGCATGCAGTTAAACTGTCTGTTAGTCTTTGGTTGTTAGTTGTATGGTTGGTGTTTTTTTTTTTTGTTTTTTTTTTACATCTGTTTGCTTTGAATAAGTACTAGGTGACTTTGGTAGCACTTAGCTAAAGGCTAAATGATCATAAAATATAGGCATACTTTTGTCTAAAATGAAGCCCACGGGAAACTAATTAGAAAATGGAAAAAAAACTACATGAGTTTTTATTAACAAGGTTCGGGAGGAGCGCGTCAGAAAGTTAGCCTAATCAACACCGGTGGACCACAATCAAGTAATCAATACCACAGTATAAATACCGCTGACTTACCTCTCATCCATTGACGGTTAATCAGCATTCGGCTCGCACCTTTTGCCATCATATGGCAGACTTAGCTTCTCCCATTTAGAAGTTAAGGTCTATAAGGGGGATATTTTCAGTTCTGTGGCCAATCTGCCGGGCCCAGGATCGCTCCTTCTCCGCCAGACACCCGCCGCCGAGCTCCCTGCTTCATTGCAGCCGCTATCAATCAACCAGCCACACGCTCCCCACGAAAAGCCGAGGGCTAAACCTTGCCTCTACCGGCGTCACTTCCAATTTTTCCCCGGCATCCTTTCATCTTTCACCTGTGCTTACAGTTCCTCCAACGGGAAGTTGACCGCATCTAATCCTGAGGCAAACGGCGAGTTACTGTTCCCACGCGCCGTCCTCGCGAATGGTAAACAAGCGGATTCCGTACCTATATAGAGTTATTAGTCTCCCAAGCAATCCGCCAAACCTCCACAAATCCACAACAACAGGGCGGCCAAGGATATCGAGTCAAAACTCGCAAGGCCCTGAACTCGCCTCGCTAGACACCTCCATTGCCCCAACGTGCGCACAAAACCCGGCTCTCCTTAAGCGCTGCTCGCTGCGGGCAGGCTTCCAACGAGCCTGGGCCCGCGCCGCAGATTCTCACCAGCAGCAAAACCTCACTGGCTTCCCGCTCTTCGACTCAACCTTTTAACGTGTCTCATCCGGCCGCAGCGTCATAATGCAGCCGAGGCCTCAAGCTCTGCCACTAGCAGCAACAGGCCGTCCGATGCAATACAGTTTAAGTCGCTAATAGGTAGTCGTCGGTTGCTGAAAGTTGTTAAACACGACGTTCGGTTAGACACAAGGATCTTTTATTTGTTTTGGGCATTTATTTAGTTTGTTTAGCCACGTCGCAAAACGGCGTAGAATACAAGACATTTCTTAAGATTTTCTTAATTTCGTGAGTATTTTTTTTCCCTGTATTTTAAATTAACACTTCACCAGAGATAAACGGATGGGAAAAGATTGATTTGCGAGAAATGTATTCAACTATGTACCTAAATGACTATCGATTATAGGAACATAAGGTTTACCACAAAGAAACAATCAAACAAGTGCAAACTGATTCACATGTGACGGTGAGATTACTAGGCCAACTCTCTCCAAGTCTAGCCAACATGCGCATCGGCTAGTTTCTCAAAATTTTCTTCTTCGCGTGATTAAGAGGAAATGCATGTTTTCTTAAACCTAATAAAAACTTAAAGTTGCCCAAAAAAAACGCTGCAGTTCTCGCTCCTGCACAGGAGCTTTTCCCCACTTGCTGCAATATCTGCTCCGCAGGAGCTTTTGCCTCGTCTTTCTCTACTACCGCAGCAGTAACCGCTGCCGCAGGAGCCTTTTCTGCCTTTCCCCACTGCCGCAGCAGTCTGCTCCCCGCAGGAGCCTCTTGGTATTTCTCTTCTACCGCAGCAGAATCCGCTCCTGCAGCAGCCTCTATCTATATTTCACAGAGCCAAGGAAGTAGAGAGAACGAAGAGAAAGAGAGAAAGAAAAAAGAAAAAGACTAAAAAGGTACTTATGTTTTGGAAACCAGGTTGATAGGTTAGTTTAAGAAATGCTAAATCTAAACAACAAATGGCTCTAAAGGCGGAAACAACTGCAGGCTACTCAGGCTTTTCAGCATTTCCCGCTTAAAACGTCACAAACAAACCCTTTCCCGTGGCTTGCAGCTGAAGCAAGTGTGGCCCCCGCTCCTCTCCCTCTCAGCTCTTACTTCACTGGGTTTTTTTAAACTCACAATATGTTCTTTTTTATAGCAAACATCACTGCCCATTCCACCAAATGTCCGTTGCCTCGGAGCCACCTCTAATGGTTAACAAACATCCAGGCCAAAATCCTGGGCAAATGCGGAATTCGATCCTTCATCTAAGGTCATCACTAACAAATTAATGGCCGTAACAGTTTTCTGGGGATGATTCTGCCGATTAGTCGGATAATTATAATTTATTTCGATGTTTAAAAAAAAAAAAAAAAAAAAAAAAAAAAAACTTAACTAAACAATAGCCTTTTAAACTACCTAAAACTACATATATAATAGTACAAATGAGGCCGTGGGGACTGGTCTTAAATGAAAGTACAAAAAGCAATTACTGACTATCTGTCCTATTGAACAAACTTATAATCTTATAAACAATATAATGTACATGCAACATTATCTCAAAAAGCCTTCAAAGGGCACCAAAGTCCCAACCAATGGTTTCTACCACGTCACTGTGCAAGTCTAATCATCGTTTGGCTAAACATTTATTCAAATGTGCACAATCTTTAATATTGGACAATCTTTATGACAGAAAATGCTACAGCAATCATAAAATCCTCAAACGTGGAGATCAAAATGTTGGCCATTTTTGCTCTTCCAGTTCAGCCATCCAATGAAATAATCTGTTCAGCTTCCCCCCATAGGCGGCACGAATTAAAGAAGGGTTCACAATGACCAGCCCTTTCGAAGACCCGCCTTCTCAGTTTTGCATTAGCCCATTGAAGTGGCTTACTCTGAAAATTCTGCGACAAGAAACCTCCCAAGCGATCCGCCAGCTCCATATAATTTGCAACTTCCAGGCCATTATCAACTCGATGCTCATCATGGAATTCCCTCTCTCAATGTCGTAGAAACAATGATCTCGCAACCAATAATAATAATAAAAAAATAATTATAATAATACTAATGGGTCTTAGCAACTTGGCTGGCAAAAAAGTCGACAATGCACCTCAGCTTTTCAAAGCTATGCCATGCATGCAGATTCACGGCACTTATTTGGGGTACACTGACACAAGGAAATTCTATTTTTTCCGTATACGCTTTAACTTTTGGGGGGGGGGGAAGGCAAGCCGCACAGATTTTCTGACTCGATATCGGAAGCATCTTTTCAGATTCGCTAAACAATTGCACAAAGTATATCAATCGCTAGCATCCCCTTTTAGGACAACTCAAATTGCTTGGAGTACGGAACTCCCGGTCAGGTGCTGCACGAAGAGTGTTTCCCTGCGGAAACAATGTTTCTATTCTAAATACCGGCAAGGCTCACCCATCCGATGCAGCGAGGATTGAATTCCCGTTAGATGCCGCAACGAGCCTCCTGGTCGAGCAAACTTGCCTTTCCGTCAAACTACCAGCGAGCGTTAACCCCGGTCTGATGCCGCTAGTATTAAACTCCTCCCATCAGATGCGCAATAGCTTTCCAGGTCGAGTGAAATGTTTTCTTTCAACAAACGGTTTGTTGCTTACCCATCCGTGCACCGAGCATTGAGCTCCCTGTCGGATGCCGCGGCGAGAGCTTCCCAGTTAAAACCACCTTAACTTTATCCCCTTTTTACGGTTGGCGAGACTTACCCCATCCGGCGCCGTGAGTATTGAGCTCCAAATTCACGGATGCCGGCGAGAGCCTCTCGGCCACACAAACTTTACCTTTTCTATTTTTATTTACGGCCAGCGATGGTTACGCATTCGTCGCTGCAAGTGTTGATCTCCATCGGAGTCGGCGGCTGGAGAGCCTCCAGGCTAGGACAAAACTTACTTTTTCCGTACTAGCAAGCTCGCCAAAGCTGACCTATCCAATATTAGAGTATCGAGCCCCCATGGGAGGCCAGCGAGAGCCTCCGTTTCCATTCTACGATCGGCGAGACGTTCCCATCCAATACCGCAAGCCTTAAGCTCCCGCCGAACACCGGCGAGAGCGTCGCAAATAACTAACCTTAACTTTCCCCTCTCATGGTCGGAGAGACTTACCCATCTGGTGTCGCAAGTATTAACTCCACCGGATGCGGAGGCCTCCGGCTAGACAACCTTACCTTTTCTATTCTGCGGCCAGCAAGGCTTACCCGTTCGATGCATGGAGTTGGACCTCCCATCGGATGTAGGTGAGAGCCGCCCAGCTACTCTACATTGCCGTTCTGTCTTACACCTGGAGAGGTTTACCCCCATCGGATGCCTGGAGTGGGAGCTCCCATTGGATGTTGGTGAGAGCCTCCGGGTTAGACAACCTTACCTTTTCGTCTTTCGGCCAGTGAGGATTACCCCAACACAGTTTGATGCCGGGAGCTTGAGCTCCTATCGGACGACGGTCAGAGCCTCCTGGCTAGACAACCTTACCTTTTCTATCCCTTCAGACCAGTGAGGCCTTACCTGTTCGTTGGCGTGTGCTCCCATCGGATGCTGGCGAGAGCCTCCTGGTCAGACAACCGTTACCTTTCCATGTTTTTCGGTCGCCAAACCGATCTACCCAATATGCAAGTCATCCGATGCCGCGAGTATCAAGCCCCCCATCGGGACATCGGCAAGAGCCCAACGGACACACAATCCCACCTTTGCCATCTTACGGTCGTCGTCAAGGCTTACCCGGGTCCTATGCCGTGAGTAGCGAACTCCGATAAGACGTCGACGAGAGTCTCACGGCCACACAAACTTACCTTTTCCATTCTATGGCCTGCAAGGCTTACCCAGCCAATACAGTGAGCAGGAAGTCCCTGTTGGATGCTGGAGAGAGCCTTCTGGCCACTTAATTTTACCTCTTCCGTCTTACATCCAGAGAGGCTTACCCGTTCGATGCGTGTGCTCCCTTCGGACACTGGCGAGAGCCTCCCGGTTAGATATCCTTACCTTTTCAATTTCTATGGTCAGCGAGACTTACCCGTTCGATGCAGTGTGCTCCCTTCGGACGCTGGCGAGAGCCTCTGGCCCAGACAACTTTTTAACCTTTCCAGTTATACGGTTGGTGAGACTTACCCTTCGATGCGTGTGTTGCTCCTTCGGACGTCGGTAAGAGTCTCCCGGCCACGCAACCTACACTTGCCATTTGACTGTAGGCGAGGTTAACCGTCCGATGCTATGAGTCTCGACCTCCTGCCAAAACCCTGCCTAAAACCATCTCCACTATCCTCACATCTTTTAACCCGCCTGGCGAGGCTTACCCGTTTGATGTTCTGAGTATGATACCCCATCGGATGCGCGAGAGTCCTCTCCAGTCGGGTTTTCCTTTTCACTCTCCCCGTCCAGCGAGGCTTACCCGTCTGATGTGTGCGCTCCCTTCAGACGTCTGGCGAGAGTTCTCCTATTTGCCCTTCGCCCACTGAATAGCAGGGGCTTGTCAGCCTGTAGGGCCCGTATGCCGACACCGTGACCTATTCCAGTTGAGGCAACTTGGGTCCTCCCGGTCGGGCTATACAATCACGCTGCTCCTCCTCATCGGCCGGTAGGGCTCACCCGTTCCAACGCGGAGAACTCCCGTTGAGCATCGGCTCGAGCCCTACCGACCGGGAGTCCCAAACCTCGCAGTCCGGTACCAGCAGCCGGTAGGGCCTACCCTTCCAACGCTTAAGTCGCTGCCACTGGAATATGTAGGCTCTTCCGGCTTGCCAACCAACTGACTTCTCAGGAAAATAAAAACTAGCCCCCGCCAGTACTTACAATGCTTTTTTTGGGGGGCGTTCTTAATCTGGCGGCTGTCTTTTTGTCCAATTGCTTTTTGGGGGGGTACTCTAGGTTCGGGCCATTCCCGAGCTCGGAGCCCTTCCCCGGACAGCACGCCAAATATGCATCTCATACCTCAGCAAATAATATGTAAGCGTGAACTAGTGAAAGAACATTTTCTGAGGGGATTAATCTACAAATCAGTCACAGTAAAAAAAAAAAAAAGCTAGTATGAAAAAAGGTAGTATGGTTTGAAGGTGTTATATTATCTAAATATATACCCAAATGAAATGCCTAATAAAAGTAATTCTGTTTGAAAACACTGTTCTCAACAACAGGGATTACACAGTCCTGTTTAAATATATGCCTATACAGTATTGCACTTGATTTCATGTATTTCTTTCTACTAATCTGCCTCCATTCATTGGATTTTAAATACCTTTGTTTTAACTTACCTATTTTTAACTTACTGGATTAAAAAAAAAAATGGTATAAACTGTTTTTTTAATAATTTTCTTTTTTTTACAAAAATAAATGGTGTATAATTTAATACAGAATATTGTTTAGTAGAAAGAGATCCCCTCAAAATACTAAAAAGCTTGCACTAAAGACCAAAAAACGTTAAAGCAAGAATACCAAATGGCAGACTATGCCAACGTGTGCAAACATCTGACATAATTTGCTCACCATAATGTTGTTCCAAACATACATAGCATGGAAAAATTACTATGCAACTATACTACAGCAACTGTTCGATTACCAAACCAATAACCATTTTAAGGTGAACTATTCCTTTAACGACCCCAAAACAGTAGGGGAAAAAATCTCAAAGGTGAACTATTCCTTTAACGACCCCAAAACAGTAGGGGAAAAAATCTCAGAAAAAGGTGCTTGGGCCCAAATGAACATCTATTCAGAATTTTTAATGTAACTCTAAGCTTCATGGACTCACTCTCTGAGTTACCCTGTACACAGGGTTGATTGGAGTATGGGTCCTCTAGCATATGTGATGTTTTGTGCAATTGTGTAGAGCTGGTGGAAGACAGGTCTAGCTGATGTGACTCTACAATTCAAAAGATACAGATGGACAAATTGAAATGTTACAAGAGTGTTTCTGTTTGATATGCCACCATAAGAAAGAAAAAAAAACATTAAAAAAACCAGCACGATCCCTCCCTTTATACTGACCACCATCTTCAGCACTGAGATGATACTGATGATCAGTAGTGCAGGTTTCTTGCCTCGGAGGCATGTCTAAAAAATGTATACTACTGTTGCACTGCTGTACTAGTTGTTTTGTGCTTGGCGTTGGCATATTTTGCCGTAAAGGGTTTAGAAAGTCTAGAGAAACTGAGGCTGTGAAAGATGATGAACAAGACGTATAATTAATACAATTATTTAATAGTTAAAATATCTAAAGAAGACAGTATTTAAAAACAGCATCAGTCAATGTGTGTGACAACCTATGCTACAAAGAAATAATTACCTTTGGTTATTTTCAGCAGCTCAGCCCTCATTTCAGCTGTTGTGGGGAGAAAGTTGATGGAGGTGATGTTGTAATTCTGCACTACTGCTGCCTGGTGTTTGCAAGGTGCCCCACTGTGGACAGCTGGACAAGTGCAGAGCTCCAAGTCCATGTCCACTGTACAGGTGTGCCCTGATGTGGACGATCTCAGCTGAAATGTCTTTTCTCCAACCTAACAGTGACCTAAAGACAAAAAATACAGACGTATTGTATGTTTCTCAAATATAAGAATGCACAGAACAGACTTGCATTCTCGCGTAGACTGGTCTTGCCAGACTATTGCTTTAAAGAATAAACACGGCAGGACACTAGGACACAGAACACATATTTGTGAGAATCGAGATGCACAGTGATCTGGTTGCTCAAACTAAACATTCCAGCAGTAAAGAGAAGGACAGCACAACAAATGACATATTACTTCACAGATGTTATAACCTACTACAACATTGTTGTTTATTTTATTTTAGATATTTTTATTTTAACTGCACGTATTTGTGAATATGTGTATACAAACTGAATGTTACTAATGCTTTGTCGATGTTAAGATTCTTTAAATATACCAATAAAAAGTACTGCAGGCTTTCTCTATGTCTCTATCACTTTATTAAATTTGTGTAAAACAAAACGACAAATGTTTGCTTTTTACATCACAGAATTTTCATGTGTCCTCTGTACTTGCATTCTTATTGGAGATGAACTATTACAATTGATGATGACCGTATGAAAAACACAAGACTTAAAAGGCTTAAAAACGCATTTTTGAGAAACAGCCATTTGCAAAATTAACCAACAAGTTTTTTTTTAATGATTCATAATTAAAAATTACATTTTACCTGAGAAATATCAGATGCTTTGATAGTACTTTGTGTAGTAAGGAATCTTGACAGGTGTAATGCCTTCCAATGGCCAAGTGCAACGTCTGTCACACGTGCTTCATAGTACATCTCTAGTCGGGTAATGAAAAGGTTGAATAATTGATGCAGGTTGAATGTTTTTGTCCTATGAAGTATTTTGTCTTTCAAGACACGCATTGCAGCCTCCACATAGTTATTCGTTTGGTTGCCACGTGTTGGCAAGTCCCTCCTACAGCTGAGAGCCCAACTCTCACGTCGCCTGTAAAGACTCTGTAGATAGGTCAGGAACTTCCTGTATCTGTAATGGGTAACAAAATAAATTGTAAAGAATAAATGCAATACAATAAAACCCTCAGAATAGGCCTCTGGAGGGTAAACGCATCAGAAATACTACAAAAAATATTTAAGCTACCTCTACCCTGTCTACTATTTTCTCTACCTGGTGGTTGAAGGGTTGTCAAGGGCTTGCTGGTAGAGTAATTCAACTGTACTCATCTCCCTGGCATGAAGCATGTCTTTTACTATGCTGAACATTGTCTGCCTGTCCTTAATCTCAACTTCGTGTTCTTTGTTCCACAACCACCTCCACACAGCTTGCAGAAGATGAAATATGCAGAGCAGTTGTGAGGCTTCAGGAAAGACCTGTGCTATAGCTCCCTTCTCTGCCTTTGAGTCATCTGTCAGAAACACACGAGAGCCTGCCTCACCTCACCCTCCAAAGGCATCATTTTTCAGTTAGAGAACTTCAGCAGCTCCAATCCCTCACTAATTGTCTTCTCATCTTCTGACTGGGTTATCAGTGTCCCAAGAGGAGGACCACCTGCACAGGTGTGTGTGAGGAGGAGGAGAAACACCCTGCAGTTCTCCCTGTCCATGTTACCAGATTAATCCATAAAAAAACACATTTCTCCACTATTTGAGAGACTGTGTGTTTGTTTCATCAGTGGGGAACAAAAATGGCTACAAGTGGTGTTCCTGCTGAAGATATTTTAGTTTTGGTGCAGGTGTCATTACAGACTGCATTGTAGGATTCTACCTGCCTTTCCCAAAGCTGCTAGCATTCCCTCCCCACTTTGCTCTCCAAACTCCTGCTTATTCAACTTCTGATACAGTCTGCAAATTAAAAATTGTCTTGACTACATAAGTCTGTCAAAGCAACTGATTTCTACCAAGTAAAAGGGTAAGTTTCACATACCTGTAGCAAAACTGAAGGTCTGGGCAAATGGCACGGTTGGCTGAGACATATACATATTTGTTGCCATGCTCAGCCAACAGGTCACTTTTAAGTACAGCCAGAGCTGACCTCAAACAACTGAGTCAGGGTTTCAATTGCCTTGACCTCTACATCCTTGTGCCTCAGTGCCTCCGCAACAAAGATGTTATGATTATATACATTGTACAAACGCACAAGAAGTTGGGTAAGTGGGTATATGGGGATCATTGCTCCTGAAAAATATAAACAAATCACACAAAGAAGCAAGCAAAAGCACTTATTTTATCCAATCTTGACATTTCTAACTCACCTACTAGTTCCTCCCCCTTTTGTCTGTAGTCTTCACCAGAGTGAAAACCATTTTTGCCTCACAACATGTATTTTTTTGATAGCCACCTTTGATTAGCCGCGTCTGATCGGACATAAAACATTGTGCTGGCACCTATAATGAGCCTAAAGAATATGAATGTTTTAATATGTCAGAGTCCAACAGGGATTACATCAAGAGACAAAAAAAAGAGAGACAGGCTACATACTGTGCCAATATCTCCAAGACCTTTGGAGAAATCAACCTGCAAAGCTGAAAAATTGAAAAATAGTAACGCAATTTGTGAAAACTGCTGTAAAACTGAGGATGCTTTCACAAATAATGTCATAAATTATGTATTTTTTATTAAATAATGTCATGAAAAACATTTTTTATGATTGTTTTAGTTTTTATTATTTAGATTTTCAGGTAGACGTTCTCCAAGTGTATTAGAGATTTTGCCGCAGGATTTAGTGTCTCTCCATTTTTCCCCTCTTTATGCATTCCCAAATGGACTAGATGATGGTGAGATTTGGATCTGTGTGTGAACCATATGATTTCAGATCCCCTGTGCATACAAAAATCCATCTATCCATCCATCTCACTTGTCCTAAGGTTGTACAAATACTGGAGCCTACAGATGGCAAGTCCAATCACAGGGATACAAATCTCCACTGGACATTACAATTAATGGTTAAAATAAAAGTCAATGTTAACTGATATTTCTTACTGGCACAATAAAGTGAAATATAAATAATACATATATAAAATAAGATATGTCTTGAAAATTGGGGGAAGAAGCTGATGTTTTGTGCCTTTTGGCAGAGTACAATTCGCGTTTGTTAACAACATTTACTGTAAAAAGTTCATTTCAGTGTAAACTAAGGTCTTACACTAATATAGTGTGGTAAAGATGAATGAAATTATTTGAATTACCTTATAAAAGTACACATGTCCCTTATTTGGTTTTGTCACTGCCACTCTCCAACACACTCCGATGACTTCACCAAGCTTTTCCACCCATTCCTTTACTCACAAAATTTCTGTCAATGCAATTCTTAGGAGCCCCATCAAAACTTGTGTGGTCCAGGTGTGATTCTCCTTGTGTAGTGCACAAACGATAGGTTGCAGAAGTGAGATTTTAGACCCAGGGAGGCAACCAGTTCTGTAAAAGTAAAAACTGAAGTCACCGAAACAGAAAAATCACCCATTAGCATTATAACTGAGATGGCCCAACGTTTAGACACATATACAGTTTATTAACAAATAAAATAAAATAAAATACTAGTGGCCAAAAGACTTTTGACACAGTAGTGTGTGTGTATATAAAACAATGCTCTTCTTTTTTAACTTTTTATTCATCAAAGAATCCTGAAACAAAGTATAATAAGGTTCCAAAAAAAATATTAAGCAGCACAACAGTTTCCAGCACTGATCAATAAATCCAGCATATTAGAATGATTTCTGAAGGAAATGACACTGAAGACTGAGTAATGATGCTGAAAATATACAGCTTTGATCACAAGAAAAAATTAGATTTGTATATGTATATTTAAATAGAAAAACCATAATAATATTTCACAATCTAATTTTTTTCCCTGTATTTTTGATCTATATATGTGTGTGGTGTGTGTGTGTGTGTGTGTGGGTGTGTGTGTGTTTCTTTTTGCAAAAAATATGATTATTCTTAAGCAAATATCCTCATCAGTTTCTTATAAGTTGAGACCTTTAAATTTTATCCAAGGGCATTTATTTTTTTTATTTTTTTCCTTTATAGAGGGCATTTCCCACTAATCTCATTAATACTTTCATTTTAAATTCTTACATTTGATCTATGAATTACAATTATTAATAAGTGATTATCTATACGTTATAAAATGTAATAATTTACACCAGTGGCGGATGCAGAACGTGACAGATGGGTGGGCCTGGATTAAGTCGAGGTGGGTGGCCTGAATCTATGGGTGTTCTGAAAATCAAAGCAGTTTGTCCCGAATCCAGCAGGCCTGGGATTCCCCGAAAATCCTTCTTAACGCTACGTCGTTCTTATGTTACACTGTATCTTATCGTATATGTGCACGCCTACATCACTTTTAAATAAGAACCGATAACACGTCTATAAAACATCCTAATACATAATAACATGCAAATTCAACTATTTCTGAAAGAGATTATTTTATAAGAAACACCACTTTCTCTCATAACGCAGTGAAGCAGCCCTTGCATGAGAGAATAATTGATGATTTGGAGCCGTAGATATCAACAGATTCCGCGCCACGGACAGCACCTCGGTAGAGTCGCACATAAGTATATCTAAACAGCTTCTAGTATGGTTCGGGGAACCACGCCTAGAAATGGTTATACCTTTAGTTAAGTTATACGTTAGGAGTCTTTGTAGCGACTCGAAGAGACAACGTTATCGAGAAACGCACCCTAAAATTTATACTAGAGCAGCAGAGTTTGGCTGCGTTCCGATAACGTTGTCTATAGAGCGCTACAAAAGACTCTTAAAGGTTAGTTCAGCCATCAAATTGAAAATGTAGGTCATTCATACTCACCCTAATGTCAGTCCAAACCATTAGTAAGACCTCAGTTTCACTTCAGAACACAGTTTAAGATATTTTTAGATTTAGTCCGAGAGCTTTCGTCCCTCCATTGTAGAATGTATGACGGTTAATGTCCTACGTTTCCAGAAAGGTAATAAAAACTAAATCATGCAAAGTAGTACATTGTGACATCAGTGGGGCCCGGTAGAATTTTGGTTGATTAAGCATTGATAGACATACGCTCCAAAAATAACAAAATTGTGACTGTATTCCGCATTGTCTTCTTCCCCGATGCTGCTGAACGTGTTTTTGGTGTGCCGAATAACAAAGATAAACACGTTCAGCAGCGTCATACGTCACCAATGGCAGCGGTCACGTGACGAACGCGCCTCACAACCGACCCGGAAAGATCACCATTTTGGTGTTGAACCTAACGCTTTGGGCAGTTTGGTCTCAACTCATTGCCTGGAGGCCAACCGCTCTGCACAGTGTTTAGCTCATAACGAATCAAACCACACCTGTTCCAGCTCTATATAACATCTTCAGGATCAAGTAGAACTTCCAAGCAGGGGTGTGTTGATTTGGAGGCTGGTTGGAGCTAAAATACGTGTGCAGAGCTGTGGCCCCTTCCAGGAATTGAGTTTGAGGACATTGCCTTTGGGATATAACTTAAAAGTAAAAAAAAAAAAAAAGTGTGCCTCCTGAATAAGAAGGTTCAGGAAAACGCAGCCGTGAGTCCTCTGATGTTCACTAGGTGCTGTAGCATTAAAAGAAAACATATGTTAGGAGTTCATATAGTTCAACTATTATAATATTGTTTATTTAATCTATGCTGGGTTATGAAAGGTACTAAACGGAACTTGCATTACTAAGAGGCGCTAATGTGCACATGGTCAGACATGATTATGACACACTTCATAAGTTTTTGTTTGTAGAAAGGGTTCTTTTAAAAGTGAATTTCTTGAGTTGTAGATAAATTGTATCTAATTTCAATCAATGTTTAATCAAACACTTTGCCTCGATTTAATAAATAAGGATGTTCTTTCGGACATATATTAATTCAGTTGAACCTTTTTCATACCCCGTGGCATTGAAAAGCTTCGAGATTTCCCATCAGTTATGGTACTCGGGAAAATGCCTGTAGATGAGGTTGGATACACCCAGAGCTGAAAGATCCGACGATCAGAGGCAATCAAGGTGTAGCCAGACTCGTTGGTAGCCAATAGCAGATATGTTGTAATAGCAATCGGGAGGTCAGTTGATTTTGATTTTTTTTTTTCAGATCTGCTTGCACGGTGGTTAGCATCAAATGGAAGGTCTTTTTAACTACGGGTGTTTATTAAGTCCAGGTAATGACTTGTTTGGCCATACTAAAGAAAAATCAAGATACCATGTAACACTTCCTAGCGACTCGTTACGCCATGGGTAGTAATCGCGCCAATGATAATTTTAGTGCATTGCTACGTTGATGTGGCATTGACCAATGAAAAAACGTCACCAACACACTTAAATTTTAAATAGGGTATCAGGCTTACTTATAATTTACTGTTTTTAACATAACATGTTATAGAATAAAAATTTTTTTAACCACACCACATACAGGTAGTATCCATGGTTAACTATACAGAGTAGTATTTATTTTATTTTTTTATTCTGAGTGGGCGGGCCAGCTGTAAAGTGGGCGACACGGCCAGGCCTGGCCAGGCATGCCCACAGCTCCGAGCAATAACATTATAAAATTATAAAATTATACTTTAAATTTTCCACTGAAACATAAACTTATTAGTAATATTAGAGATTATTTAAAATTTGTTGAATAAAAAAAAAACAAGAAGATGGGTGGGAAAATGAATACTTTTCAACTAAATTAATAGCGCCAGTAGGTGCCAGTAGTCGGCGTCTGAAAAGGGTGTGTCATTGGAGTCTCATGTCATTTGCGGTACTAAACTGTAAAATTATTGTGATTTGTCTTTATTGAACTGTGTTAATTATGAACGGTTCATTAAACAGTCCATAATGGTGAAATATGTTGTGTGATTTTGCCAAAACTAAACTGTTATTTTAAATATCAAAACTTTTTATTTTAAATTTTTACCTCAGGTGCTGAGGTGTCGTAGTTGTTGCGCGTTTTGACTATTCTTATGGAGATGGCTGTGGTGAGCCCTTGCCTCAGCACGGCCCAATCTTATACTGTTCGCCCACTGAACTCTAAGGTAATACAATCTAGGAATAATACTTGCATTTTTGGTTGTCTTACGTCATCAGGTAGTCGTTTGTGTTGTTCTGGTGTTTTAATCATGTTACAGCTTCTGCTGCGTGTAATATGAAGCATAATTGTCGATCCTATGTGCTTGTACTGCACCTGCCCAATTGTATACCCTGTCGATCTAACTTAGGGATATATATGTATATAATATATATATATTCGCATTATATCATGGCGTAGATGGAAATTTTGGTTTTTTGTTTTGCACTGGGAGCTTGTCTTCACCACAGCCAAAACATGCGTTACTCTCCTGGAGAGCGAACCCTAATGGAATAAGATAAAGACACAAGTTCAAATGAAACATCTATAATAATAATTTAAAAAACTCACATTGAGACCTACAACTACTTTTAGCTAATAAAATGTTATTGAAAAGAACTGTGTACCCTTTTTGTTCATTCGACGGATCCATCAAAGGGACGGCTGATTGGATCTTCCAAACTGCCTCTTCTCAGGTGGGACCTAACAGGGTGACCAATGAAATCGAGCTAGAGACGTGAGTCATGGCTGTGGGTGGGGTTTTCACGTCGGTGGTTGTGGTTTTGCGATTCAGACTGGTTTGGGGAAAAAAAATCACGCCCGCCAACGCTGAAGTCCCCTGCCATGAACTATCTGGAGTGCGTGCACGTACTCTGCTGCCTGGGTCCTGTCATGAACGCAAAGGTGGTCTGTCCATGTCTCTGCTGCCACCATGGCTCCATACTGCTCTGGATCTGCCTCCACAGCCCATGTCCCCCGTCTGCTCCATGTCTGTCTCTGCTCCAATCACTGTCTCAGGGGACCTGTCCTCGGTTTATTCAACGGGCCCTGGCCCCGGTCCATCCTTCACCACCCTGTTTCCGCCCCCTCCTCTCCACACCGCCCTCCGGCGACTGTTTGTATTGTGTTTTGTTTGTTGGGGCGCCCTTAGAGGGGGAGGCTCAACAATGTCTGTTTTTGGGTTTTTGTGTTCATGTTTCTGGTTTTCCTGTCTTTATTTGTGCACTTGTATTGCTGTTGTTTGGTGTCGAGTCTTCCCTTGCCCTCTTGTTATTCCTTCTCATTGGTTTCCTCTTGTCATGGTGTCATGTTCTGATTTGTGTTATTGTCCCCTGTCATGTCGATTATCAGTGCTGTTTACTCATTGGTTGTTTATAGAGTCATGTGCCTTGTTCCCCATTTGTTTGTTCATGTCATGTTTTCATTCATTGATCTGGTATAAAGTAGCCATGTCATTGCCCCTTTTCCCTGGCAATGTATTATATGTTGTAACCTGCTTCGGTGAGTCTGTTTGCGGTCAATTTCTGTATTCAATTCTAGTCTCGTCCAGTCTTCGTTTCTTGTTGGATGTTTTTGAGGTCCCTCTTGTAAATAAACTGCCCTTGGATTCTCACGCCCCTGTCAGTGGAATCCTTACTATATCTCCAGTACATATACGACATATTACTATCTCTCTCAATTCTACATATTAAACCGCTTCCTAAGGTTATGGTTCGGTGAAACACTCACCTAGCAATGGTTAACATTTAGTACGTTTATATTTTAGGTTATAACGTTATATGTACCTACTACATATATAATGATATATATACATATATATATAATATTGTTTACAACCCCTTGTCTCAAGGAGCAGCAACATAAATGGAGAGTCTATACAACGTAACCAAATTTGCACAAAATATGTATTTTAATCAAAAACCAGACAATCAACTACATTAAAGTAAAAAAAAGATACAAAGACACAACATCAAGCCTTGGACTGGATGAGCGTGAGGAAAGTCCGCATCGACCAGGAAAATCCGCGAGACCACAGAGACCAAGCCCCAATCTCCTTTGTCCAACCGAGGGTGAGACAAGCCAGCACCTTAATAAGCAGCATGGTTAATCACCATCAATTTTCCACACCTGCGTCACAGCACTTAACCTGAAGACACAAAAGTGTTTACGCCCGAGACACCTGCTGGACCAAATAAATACTCCGCCCCTTGAATCGTCCAATATATATATATATATAATACTAGTTAAAATTTATACATTTTATGCCCATTTAACTGACATATCACTTCCATACTTGTATAAATGTACAAATTATAAGTAACCTTTATTTTTGCATAGTACTACTTGTGCGCAATGCCATTTCCTCAATGAAAGCCTAAAAATGTGTTTTTAATGCCGATTTAGGAGGATTATATGATCTTTGAATTATATGTTATATGCAGATATTTAAAGTGTAAATAAATATACTAGAGTTCCCTTTTTTACACAGTAAAATATAGTATCAGTATATCGTTAGTGTGGACTTCAGCACTACTTTCTTACAATTAAAGTTATTACTTAGCAAAATGAGTTCCAGTTTAGAGCAGACTTTAAGTATATACAGTTTTTAGTACTTGTAAGACTCGGCTCCCGTGTCTGTGTGTGGCGTTTCCTTCCCCATGCTGCTCAGTGTTATGTTTATTTCCTTATTTTGGTCCTTCCTGTTCCTGTCCTGACATTGTGTTATTTGTTCCAGTGGTTCCCGTTCTGTCCATTGTTTTCCATGTGTGTCCCATTAGTTTTCAGTGTATTTTAAAGTGTGTTGCCGCTTGTTTTCTTGTCTGGTATTGTTTTTCTCACATCAGGGCTACGTGTTGTTGTCTTGGTGTTCTGTTCAATAGTGAAGTTCTATGTCAATTGGAAATCTCCGCAATCTCTTTGCTTCAGCAAAGGCACATATGGCGAAGTATATTAGTGAGTTTACTATTAATATATTGTTTTATGTATTGTAGCATGAAATTATATGTGAATTTTCAACTAATAAAGGAATCTGTAAAGGTCTTTTTTCCAATCACTCATTTTGGCCACAATAGTTAGGTGACTGTGATTACCATAATTTAGTAAAATTCAAGCCCATTCAAGTACCTAATATGATAGCCAGTACTTTTCTGTGATATTTTTATTTTATCCACCACAATATATGTATTTTGTTTTAAACTCCTTCATGGTAGGCTAATGCTTTGCCTCATATTGTCATTAGATTTGTTTTAAGATACCGGAACTGGAATAAAACATTGTGCCAAAAGTGGGTGCATGTGTGACCCGTAAAAAATAAAAAAATAAATAATTTTGAATTAACATTAAAATAGTGTTTCAAACAGAATATACGGTCATCCTTGTGTACAAATTTTTATTATACATTACTGAAGATCAGTACACAAAGTCCCGATCAACACTATGGTCAGTTTTGTTTTGGCCCTCCTGGTAAAGTTGGTTGCAATGTCACTTACGGCACTTGTGGTTCTCACCCTCTTGCAAACGGTTATGAATAATTTATTACATTCTGCCTGCTTTCACATCTTGCTACCACGACGAGTTAATTTGAATCATCTCTTCTCTTTAGAGAGCAGTATGGTGGATCCGGCGTGTAAAAGCTGCTAGAACAACTCGTAAGGACGGTGTCACATGGAGAAATAACTAAAGATAAATAAAACACAGGCCGGACCATTGGACTATTTATCAGATTCTGGAAAAGCGCATGTTAAATACACAAAATAAGAAGTATCAATTTCCATTTAAATTTCTTTCTGCAAATAATAACTGATCTAATGCATTGACACATAGACCTGCAAAATCAAATCAATGAAACCTCTCAGGTCGGCAGCGACTGATGATTAACCAACTCCAAAAACAAAAAGTCAACTGAACACTTCCTTCCATTCTTGCCCAGAAAAAGAAAAAAAAAAGTTCCTTGTGCCTCACAATTTATGGGGTAAGTTAGTCGAAAGAGCAAGCCTGACATTAGAAGCCAAAACAAGAGGACAGTCCATGAGATTTTTTTTTTTTTTGTATTTGACTACACACACAGTATTTGAATGAATATAATGAAAACAAAACAATCATCTGACTGGAACAGACTAGTGTTTGAACGCCACTCTTTGGTCACATGTGGAAAAAAAATATACTTGATATTTAATTTTGTGACAAAGAATATAATTTAAACTGACACGATGTAATTCTCAGACTACTCTCTACAAGAAACAGTCACTTTAAATACTGAAAGCAGAGTAAGTAGCTTTCTTCTTGCATTTGGTTGAAATTTGGAAACTTTCTTTTTTTTTTTTTTTACAGCATTTTACTTTTACTTTTCAGTGTGCAAGAAAGTAACTTGGTGGCATACGGGGCTTGTCATATAATTTCGTTATTCTTGCCGAATTATATCATGAATCTCGGAGCAGTCGTGGAAGTGCGTGTGCACATGCGGCTGCTGATACGAGAGCTCATGGCAGTGATCTGTATCATGAATCTGGATTTTGTGCATCTCTTGTTCTTGTTTCACAGAGGCGTAAAGTTCACCAGTTGGCTCATTTTTCTGTTCCTCCGATGGCAAGCGTAAGACAGCTGAATCATCGTGTCTGATCCTGAAAGAACATCCCAGAGTTTCCTCCGTCAGTGGTTGAATCACAGCCACATGTTTGGATAAAGGCTTCATTTATCTGAGATTCAGATTCAGAACTACATCTCAGCAGCGTATAGACGAGAGTAAGCTGCTGTGCTTTTCCCTCTGACTGCAGTCAGTGATTAAGACAAGAGAATGAAGTCTGCTGTCTACTCACTTTGAGTGATTGAACCTGGCTTTTTTACTGGAACAAGAGACTTCAGAGTAAGTCACATCATTCCGTCTGCTCCTAAACATTTAACACAACAGAACCGACATTTCTGTCACTGTATATATTTCAAATAATATTACCTGATATAACAGAACTGCATGGTCTAATGGTTGTCTTTGACTCACGTTGTCTCTCGCAGCAGTCCGGAGTGGGACACTGTTTATCTACCTTACATACTTCACTTTTAGTCTTCATGCATCATCTGTTGACCTTCCTAACAAAAACAGTTAAAAAAAACTGATGAATCACACTTTATTGCGCTTTAAAGCCAGACAGCAGCTCTAAATCCACTGTTATAACTGAACTCACCACAGATTCATCAGCCCCATCTTTTAGTAGCTGAAAAACACATGCCTCAAATTATTAGTTATAATAAAATACACCATACAAACACAGAACGTTTCGAAAGCTAATGGTGTTGAGGCAAGAAGCATTAAATTGAATGAAACAATTTTGTTTGACTTGATAACTCTTTGAGATTGACATTAGAGACACAGAAAGTTTGTGTTTGAGAATTCCAGAGTCACATAAGCCACATGTTTCTGTGATACACACAATCTGATCATGCATGTGCCTTGTTTTGCTGATCATACAGTGAGATCTGAACGGTTTTTAATTGTTATAAAGGAGTAAATCTGGAAACTCACCAGCTCTTTTTCTGCAGATCAGCCAGAGAACAGCAGCCAGGACAACAGGCAGACGCAGCAGCAGCAGAAATCCACTATCACTGAAAAAATCACTGGCAACTGAATAATAGACACGTCCATAGTCAGACAAAAGTCAAATCTGCAATATAAGGACGTTCAAATGGAACGGTTTGCATCAACAAATATGTTATTTTATATCAGGTTGCCTTTGTTTAACACTAGCATAGTCGAAGAGTAAGACACAAGTGTGAACGTAATTTCGTGCTCGTTTTAATGTGTCAACCTCAAACAAAATTGTTTTTATTACATAAACTATTATAACCAGCAATTAAACAACAAACAATACAATCTAGGGTATTCTGGAAATATTAAATTAATATAAGAACAAAACCCGGTTTAACCACAACATATCAGAAATGCCAAAAGAAACAAACCATAAAAGACCCATCATAAAGAGACACTTCCTGCGAGAACTAATCCCCTCCAGGAGGGCCTACCCCAATAACTCAGAACACACTATAAATACTCAAACTAACGATCAATTAACAAGTTGACAACCATCAAAATAAATACCAATAAGTACATCTCACTACAGTTTTTTCCAAAATAAAAGACCACTAGAGGCAATAAAACTTCTGATGCTTTTTCAATTCCTTTACACTCAGATTTACAGAGTTTTTTCGATGAATACAGTGGTAATTATCACCCAATTTCAAATGGTACGGTTGCATCAACAAATAGTTTTTTTTATATCAGTTTTTTGCAGTTGTGAACCACTAATGTTTGTTTTTTTTGGGCGGCCTGTTTTTATTTTAGTTTTTAGTCTAGTCTTGTGTGAAGCTGTCATTTTAAGTTTTTTATTAGTTTGAGTCACGTTCATACTCTTTTTAGTCTAGTCTAGTTTTTAGTCGACAGAAAATGACTGACATTTTTAGTAATGCAATTCTTATTTACCCATTCCAATATAACCCAGTCAATATATGGCCCTGCACCCCAGCCGAGTCGGAGCGGATCTCCGCCTCGGACAACATCTCCGAGCACTCTACGCTCCTGTGAACTAGTAGAGCCAAGTCTCAAATAACTGCTATGAGGGACTTTTGTTCTACCCCCGCTTAAATGATAGAAGTCCTTGGCGCTGTTCCACTCTATTAAGACTGTGTCTGTTTCCCCGAATAGTGGAGGTCAAAAGATACATTTAATGTAGGATCCTAGAAAAAATCCTTATCGTGATTAAACGAAAAAAGCGTAAAATACATGAGCAAAAACAATTTTTAAAGTTTGGGCGTCAGTGACCTAAGATCACTCAACCCAAATGCAGTTCATTGTAATTCAACATGGATCACACGACTATCGAATCTTCTCTTCTTGATGTTAACGCTGCTTGGACACTGAACACCTGTCTAAAACCAATTCGATTTATATTGGTCTAAATGGAGTCTACTCCATCACCACTACTGTTATATTGAACACGAGCCCGGCCGTGCCGACTGGTCGTGGGGGGAGGTGTTGCAACAATATATAGGTGATATTCTTAGTGTTACCCAGAAAACAGGATACATGTTTTAAATCATGTGAAATACTTCTGCTTAATTGTTACACTGTCAGATTTACCTCAAAACAAGAAATCTATCGCCTCACTCTTCTCGTTGCTCTGGGCTACATGTGTATCAGACCACCTAGTGGCCATATAACAGAATTTCCTAAAGAAATTTGGAGATTTCCTCTCAGACCTGTTGGTTACCGCTGATAACAGCGCTAATTTTCCGGAGATTTTAACATTCATATTGAGAATACAAATGATGCATTAGGAATTGCGTTTACTAACTTATTAAACTGGTTTTGGAGTAAAGCAAAATGTCACCGGGCCACTCATCGTTTTTTAATCATAACGCTAGATTTAATTATATCGCATGGAATCGGATCTTAACTGACATAGATATCGTACCTCAAAGTGATGATGTTTATTGACCATTTCACTTGTATCGAGCATTCTGCGTAGTGATCTGATAATAACCTATATACGTCTTTGCGTTATCGTCCGGGCAGAACTATTTGTTCCAGCCACCCAAAGACAGATTCACAAATAACATGCCTGATTTATCTCAACTGCTCTGTGTACCCATAAATACACATGAACCTAGACAAAATGACTGGCAACATGGGCACTATCTTCCTCTAATACATTAGAGCTGCTTGCCCCCATCAAATTGACAAAGTTAGAGAAAAACGTACTTTGATGCCATGGTACAACAGTAATAACCCACGCTCTCAAGAAAGTAAACTCCGTAGTCCTTGAGCGCAAATGGAGAAAACGAACTTGAAGCTTTTGAATTGCGTTGAAAAAACTATGTCCGCTATAGACAGCTCCTACAACTGCCAGGGCCGAGCATATCCACAAACTCATAGAAAACAACCAAAACAATCCAAGGTTTTTATTTAGCACAGTGGCTAGATTAACAAATAACCAGACGCCACCCGATCTAAATATTCCCTCACAGTTAAATAGTAATGACTTTATGAATTTCTTCACTGATAAAATAGATATCATCAGAAATACAATAACAAATGTAGATTCTACAGCGTCTAATACTTTAGTTTTATCTATCGCACCCAAAGATAAACTGCAGTGCTTTACAACTATAGGACAGGAAGAGCTAATAAATTTTCATCTGCATCTAAACAACCACATGTTTATTAGATCCGTACCCACTAATTACTGAAAGACTGTTACCTGTAGCAGAAAAAACGCTTCTCAATATTATTAACCTCGTCGTTCATCTTAGGGTCACGTTCCCAAACCATCAAGCTTGGCGGGTTATTAAGCCGGTCTTATTAAGAACCCACAACTAGATCCCTCAGTGAACTGTGCAACCTTCACAGACCCATTTCATCAAATCTTCCATTTCAATGATCTACTAATTTTTAGCCCAAAAGTGTTGTCCTGCTCAATTGTGATTGCTCCACCGTGGCAAAAAAAATGAGTCTCTATGAATAATGTTCAAGTCGGTTTTCAGAGGCCCCAATCATAGCACAGAAACGGCACTTGTTAAACATTACAAATGACTTGCTTCTTTCTTCAGAGCCAAGGCAGCTCTCATTGTCTAGTTTTCCTCGTGTCTTGTAGTTTTACGTTCGACATCCTATAGTGCGGCGCTTCGATACCGCAGAGACTTTCTTTCAGAAACGATACAGGTATCCAAGTCAGCTTTAAATCTGTTCGTAGCCTACACTCTACGATCGCCAACAACACTGTAACCCAAGCAGGCGGGGAGTCACAGCTCATTTATCACCCAGTAAAATATGGGAGTGCCCCAAGGATCTGTCCCTAGTTCCGGGTCTGCTATATTTCAATCTACATGTTACCCCTTCGTATCGGTCACACCCCCGTCGATAATGGTTCAGACATAAATACTGTTGATGGTTAACCTCCGTCTCTCAACCAGTACCAGTTTGAAACTTCAACAATGATCCTAAGCTAACCAGAGTGTGAAGATAGATTTCACAAGATTGGTACTTGGCCCGCATATCCTCTCCTTGCGTTCTATTCAATGCAGATAAGACAGATAATATGAACGTACTTGGACCAGAAAACATTAACGAGAAAGATCGCGTAGATCTACCAATTTTACCAATTAGACGGATGTACTAGTACTTCTTCACTGTCACAGCGCTGCGTTGTTAGATTGGCCACAAATCGTGTCTTTTTGAAAATCCCATATATCCCATGTAACAACAGTCCATTCTTCCATCTGAGAAACATTGCCAAGCCCTACGAAACAACTGGTACCTGTTCCCTGCAGCAGGAATACCGCGATGTAAAACTAATGAGCGTATGGGTATTCAACGATCTTGTTTTTCATATTAATGAAGCCTGATCTCTCCCAAACATCATTACTGCACTCAGCGACCAGAACGTTACACCACCACAAACCTGCTCCAGGTCCTTATTGTTTTGTACAAACAATCCTCCCACAGAAACTCCCTCAGCTCGAGCGCCGCGATGGTCGACAACGGCGCAGCCCTAGTGACATGTATCGCGCGTGTGCAACAGTCCAGAGATCCTAATCGTGAGCCTCAAAGGAAAGACACAGCACACGCTCCGCCTGTATTACACTCTAGCAGCAACCCACAAAAAACCCTCGCAAACTGCCAAACAACCAAACACACACCAGCAGCGTCGTTCTGGCGACTCCATCGCCTCCTAGGGCCCCCACTTGGGTTTTCCGCGGCCTTCTCCGATGTCATAACTACCAACACTTCTCAATAAATTAGGAAAGTGTATCGCTTTATGTGGCTGAGATATCGTCACGTGAATAGTGGAATAGCAGTAGAAGGGGTGGTGGTAGCGCGGGGTGTGTTTAATCAACGGATAGAGTATATTCTAGGCTGGCTCGATTTCGCATCACGTGGTGCTCGTCCTTCGTTACAAAGTTATAATCGTTTACTAGGGGCGTCTGTACTTGATCCGCGGGCTCTCTCCTACACATCAGATTCCCTGCGGCGTTCTGCTATTGATACCGCGTCATCTCGCATACACAACCTACAAGTGTAGCTCAGCAGACGCTGTCGAGTCCGACAGACCGTGTTGCATTGTGAGCCGGCTGGCTCTGTGTTTCAGGAAGTACAATCTCTCTGAAGAAAAATTTATAATTCTTGGCATCGGTGGCCATAAAACTTAGACCAGTGAGGCGAAACTCCAGAAAGCTGTGCGCTCTGAAGATTTTTCCCCAGCGCTGCAGGGTTGCTCACACACTCTTGGGTCATACACCCAGAGGACATAGGCTGGGAACCAACCTATCAATAAAACAAAAGGAAAGACGCCCTTCGTTCTTGGCATTCCGCGCAGAGAAAGAGGGGGGTGTTTCTTCCCAGCTTTGCGAGTCGGGACTTCGCAAGAAGTCCCTGCGTTTGTTCTCGCTGTTACTTTTTCGGTTTTTATCTATAGTCTTTTGCTTTATGTTGTTCGCTTCTGAGATTTGACGTTCGGTTCATTCTGCCTCACGAGCCCAACCGAACTTAAGTCGATCCTCGCCGCATGCTTTTTGGCAAAGTTTACATCGCCGCGTCTAACCATCAAACTCACGCATCATCAGCCGTCCGGAACGGACACGGCAGAAGCTACACAACTGACAAGGTTAGCTCTACTACACACAAGAGCAGATCAAAGCAAGTACTTTCTTATCTCTGCCATATACTTACAAAATGCTGTTTAAGGGGTGTCGTAGGGCTATTCCACTTTTTGTGAAATTATCCAATGACTGGAGGTCTCTCACCAAGTTAACTGTATGGAAAGGGTCACTCTGGAAGCGGCCTTCCCTCTTGCCGGGGTCTCGCGCTTCGGATTTTTTTTTCTTGTCTCTCCCTCTCTATCTCATTACTATTTTCGTTTGGGATTATCTTGGGACTGAATTGTATTGTTTGGTGGGGGGCGATATATCCTCAGATTTACTCGCCGTGTGAATTGTATAGTTATGACCGCCATGATGGGAGTCCGCGTTTCATTAAATACCCTAATTTGCTTGAATTGGAACCGGCCGTTGATTGCTCGCATCAAGAGGCGAAGGGCCCTCGGAAATCCGTGCGATGCCGAAGCTACAAGCTTTGTTTCGCTAGGAATTACGATTCATGTAGATTCTAAATACTAAGACACAGAAACTAATTGTTCTTCCTGATCAGAAGATTAATATTTCTTGGAGTTTTGTAAGAAGGGTATTTTTATTGATATTTGATAAGGAAGTCTAGCATTCCAGTTGCGGGACGAACAGATTCGTCTACGCATAATTACCATATAATCTATACTACACGTAAAAGATTACCTTAAATGATTAAATATCATCCCTCCATCTTTGGGTAATTTTAATATGGGTAAGCAATCAAGCACATCATATTCATAGAACATTTTGAACATGCAATATGAGTCACGATGGCATTTGAAGTTATTCTTCCCCAGAAATTGATTGTTGCGACAGCTTAGGGTTCATGCGTTCATCGACCTCTACCGGACGGGACTTATTGTAATGCACTGCTAGGTGGTTGTCCTGCATCTCAATAAACAAGCTACCAGATAGTCCAAAATGCAGCGGCTAGAGTCCGCTACCAGTCAAGAAATATATGATCCCCAATATCCAGTCTCCCCACCCCCCATACCCACGTCCCACCCGCACTGGCTACCCTATTAAGTTCGCTCAGCATTACAAAATATTATTACTTTAGCAATGGCGCGGGAAGGGGGGGTGCCTGCGGGGGGCTGCAGCCCCCCCGCTGTCATAGCATCAGCCCCCCTGGTGGGGGGCTGTGGACTAACCCTAATAATGGTACTTAAAAAAAACAACTGAAAAATACAAAAAACAAAAATAACTAAAAACAGACAGGACACAATGTGGTGAAGGGTGGTGATAAGATAGAGGGTATACGAGAGCTAAACTAATGATTGAGGATTGTAAATTATTCGTTAGATCAAAGACTAACCTAGCCCTCCGCAAGGACATGGCTGCCGGCACGCTCGGGGGGGGGGGGCACTAATTGGCGTCCCCGTCAGAAGAATGGGCGTTTACTAGCCCGCTCTCAAGCAGCAATCGGTTGCCGGCAACCTGCATAATTTCTTGCCACAATAAGAACCGGCTGAAGGAAATTATTATGAATTTGGGCAAAAATAGCAAGGAGACATTTAAGTGTTTATTAATAAAAATGGTTGTCTGTTCTGTGTCGGCTGGCAAAGACGATGCGGACTCGCCACTGAACTCCATAGAGAAATGCACATTTCATTTGGATTTAGGGCCTACATCTTGCAGAGAGTAAGCCTCTTTGATTCGTCAGGGTGGAATATTTGTCGTTTTAAAAGTAGACATTTTTTAAGCTTGCTACTAATAGATAGCCTATATTCTCTCAAAATCTGTCTGTGACGGCACAAGAGGAGTGTTCTGCGCCCCTCCAGTTCAACGCCATCGCAATATCAAGTGATGCGTCCGGCACCTTATTAACATTTGTCTGTCTAATATAGTTGCGCTTGTTTATTAAATCCAGGCATGGGTTGCTAAAATATTGATCAAAAATTGAAGATACACATTTATACAAAACGAAAATCTTGGAAACAGAGTCTTCTACAAGCACAAAACTCAATAAAGTTGTCAAAACTCATGTCTTACGCGCACACTCCATGTCCTCATAGGCTCTTGCGGCATGATAGTATCAGATCGTCTCATGCGGCATTGCTCCACTTTCATAATCACATTGATTAAATAAATAAAAATTACATTAGCCTATATATTACCACATATGGAAAAAAATAAACCAAAGAGTGGTGCGCTAACAGGTGGCTCTACTAACTACAGAGACCCAGAAACACGCCACAGGAATAGTACGTCGGTGATGGGGTGAAGGAGGTTTGGAGGTTGGAGGGAAGGGGAGGAAACAGCAAAGTACAAGTAAATCAGGTACAAGGGGGGGGGGAGAAAACAGACTCAATCACTCCAGGTCGAGCGAACGCCTGTTTGCGGATACAGAAATTTCCAGGCGGGCAGATCAGCCCCCTAAAGGACGTACACTAGTTATATTTGCCTAACCAGCCGTCCAGCCCCCCCCGTGCAGCGAAACACTTTCCCAGTGGCGGGCTGCCGGGTCGGGTACTTAGAAGGCGCGGAAGGGCGTTAGCGCCGGCCTTACCTAACTGGCTGGGCTAGTACCACGCGACACTCCCTCCATACTCCGACCCGCGCTCCCCTACGAGAGGTCACACAACGCTCGGGACTTTTGGTATATCCCCTAAGAGATGCAAAGGCCATGAAAGGAGTATAGCGGTTTCGCATTTGGCCGCCCAAACGCTGGAAGAGACCGTATCCGGGAATTGAGGCGGGGTTTGCCACACCCGTGCGCGGGGGGAAAGTCTAGATTAAAAAGCCACCGCTGGTGGCCGTATGCAGGCAAATAATCAAGCTGCGAAGGTTGGGATTGCGTGGCAGGGGAGAGCGGAGCAAATTTGCAGTGGGAGTCGGGAGCTTGGGGGGAACGAATTAATTTTTGACGTGGGCTGAAGAGCAAGCGACCCGAAGTGATGGCCGAGTAGGGGTGTGGCTTTTTGCGGGCCGATGACAGCCCGTGGTAGACGAAGATTTTACACAAGCTCCAGGCGGGAGCCACGAACACCACCCTGGAGAGAGATGCTGCCCCCCTTGCAGGGCAACCGCATGCTCTGAGGCGTAATACCCAGAGACCAACAGACAGGAACTACCACATTTTGCGAGAAGTTGAGGGGGCAGAATTTCGGTTTAATAGGGGGTGATGGCGCGGGGGGGGACGGCTTGGGATGAGTTGGCGGAAAATTGCGTCGCCAGAGGCACATGAACTTGACAGCCCCCGGGCGGGGGCGACCTCACAAATAGTGGAAAACTTAATTTTTCTGGAAAGGTGCGGGGTCAATGATTGGGATCGGAAAAAGCGCTATACGAGATAAACTTGAATGGAAAGTGAATATAATAAAAATTACCTAGCCCAGTATAGATAAAACCAACATTTTTCTTTTAGCCAACCCAATTTCAAACAAGGTTATCTGATTATAGGATGTGGACCTTACAGACTCAAGAAGACATCCATTCCAGACACGGAAGCCACTCTCTGGGATTTGGGAACTTTACAACATTTAGGGTTACCAACAACAGCGTTAGAATACACCACACATAATTGGAAATAAAACAGAAATACAAACAATAAGCAAATCTAGCTATTTGGCTCCCAAAGACTGAACCCCGGTCTGGGCGCCTCCATCAGTCCCTTTCTCTGGGTCAAGCGCGGATTTAGTACTCACTGCGAGGCGCAAGTTCACTTGGGTGAGCGCGGGAATCTATGATAGTCAGCGGGGGTAGGATCAGTAGACCTCAAGTCATCACAAAAGCCATGGAGTCGAGGGAGTGGGAAGTGAGTTCAACCACTTGTGACTTTTCTGACGTGGGATTGGAAGTCATTTGAAATGTGCTGATTCCAAAGTCACTTGGTACTGGTAAAATCGCCACAAAATGGCACACACAAACCGTAGAACGCTTTAAAGTAAGGCACTTTAAGGTTATTATAGCTCCTGGTCGCATCGGAAAAAACAATACCGGGTGCACTTTTTCACAAGATGCAAACAACCTTAACCAACAAGTACATCTCACTACAGTTTCCCAAAATAAAGGAACACTAGAGGGCAGTAAAACCTGTGACTCCTTTTATAAGGCCTTACACGCCAAGGTCACAGAGCTGTTCCAGGAATAAAACGTGTTTTGCACAACAATTAACGGTTAAAATATTATTGTTATGACGTCAAAACAATTGTTTTATAGGGTGGGAGAAATTGGAACTGAGTGCGTTTGAATGGTTAGCATCACACATATCCAGCGTGCATATCTATTGTGTTTTCATAGATGATAGGTTTTGTCTAAATATATATATATAAGTTTATGATTTACTGAATTTTAGAGGTTGATGATGAACAAATTGCAGCCATGCTTGTGTCGCGCCCACACAAAACCGGCAAAAATGCTTTACATCTCAATCGTGAAAGAATGCCGTCTGAGCATTATAACTTTACTGTCAGTCCCTTACTTCACCTGTTCCTCGTGGTTTCTTCATTAAAATACCTTACAGTAAGGCAAATGTAAAACTTACAGGTGCGTTAATGTCACAGAATATCAGACTGTAACGGCCAGTGTTACAACGACCCGCATCTGGGCAACGGTGATTTTAAAAAACTGACTGACCTGGCTTCTGCTTAGTTGACCACTACATTAAAAAAACTATCCTTAAACGTACTAAATAAACC
The DNA here is from genome assembly GCF_018340385.1 of Cyprinus carpio. Classification (NCBI taxonomy): domain Eukaryota; kingdom Metazoa; phylum Chordata; class Actinopteri; order Cypriniformes; family Cyprinidae; genus Cyprinus; species Cyprinus carpio. Next base: position 727,965 of record NC_056611.1, read on the forward strand.
GATTGGAGATTAAAATAATGATAGATTTCCCTCATTTTTAAATCATACCAAAAAAACTGTGAGATGAAAAAAATGTACTTTGTTACTATGGTACAATATTGTTCATGGATATCTTCAACCCAAGGATGTTTTGAGTTTTTGGCACAGTTTTTCCGCTATATACTGTAGTGTTGATATGGCCCACTTAGTAACAGACAGCTAATTGTTTGTTCTGCTAGCATGTGTGGAAATAGCTTTAAACCACGGTGTTACAACTAACCACCTCGTCACTCTGTGCCCCAGCGCTCTCCTACAAACCCGAAATAATAGGCCTAAATAATAGTTCAACAATCAACCTTCACGGACTGTCAACACTGAAAGCTAGGAGAGAGCCACTCTCAGTTTGGTTTTAAATGCAATCCAAATGACCAACAAAACTTATTTAAAGTAAATGTGTTGCTGTGAATGAATGGCCCGCTATACTATCTCTATATACAGATTGGTAGACAACCAAAATGGGTACTACACCTGCCTGCCGGCAGGGCCGCGGCGTTAACTGCAAGTCGGATTCCGTGTTAATCCTTCCCCCCCCACCCCCCCCGAAACCACCGCTAGGGTGGGCGCAAAGGGGACGGATTGGCGAACTCGAATGTAAGTTGTAAAATGAGATAAAAGGAGGATGGTAAAACAACAATAACATTATGACTCTAACATTGTACCATATTTAAAAACCATTAAAAAATGTACAGTGAAGTTTTAAGTTTCCAAAATGATAGGGATAGTCGTAGGGCTACAGTCTACTCATCAAAAATTAAAAGAAGACCTTTACACAAGGATCTTATGCTTGCTATTGTTATATAAACAGGGCATAAATATGAAGGCCTATATACGGATGAAACGCTAATTTTTCATTTCGGTTCATTGCTTGGTTTAAAAAAATCCTTCAGGTTCCATTTGCAGATCGAAATGAGAACGTCCAGCAATTTAGCAAGAATTATTAGTAATTATGTTATTATTCCTTGATTTTTCAAACTGCTAACACTGTTGCATTTGTTGAATTATCGCCTTTACTGTGTGCCCAAAAATTGAGTCATTTTATCGTTTCAGGTGTTTGATCGCGCTGGTGCCTCGCTCACATTCATTTGGATCACAGTAGCTTTCACCGTGGGGGGGGCCATTCGGCGTCGAGCAGCTGTTCCACTTTGTCATATTTTTTGGTTAGCTAATTTATGAATTATTATTATTTATCTTTTGGTTTCGTTGATACTGAAACATGCGTGAACTACAAAGCATATTTTTTTTTTTTTTTCCTAATGAATAATAGGTAACTTTGAAAATAGTCAACATCACGCATATGGAAGACGTTTGGAGTTCGCCCGAATGAGAGCCCAACCGTTACCTTATGGGGTTCTCTTTAAATATTATTCATTTATTTTTTTGTTGTGTTTTATCAGCTTAAGCCCTATAGTTATGTATATCTACTGCAAATTTTATTTATCCATTAGAATTAAATATTGTTTATTCTTGTTCTGTTCGGATACAGTTGTTAATTTATAGTATTTGGTTTGTAAAGTGAAGGAAACTAAAAATAATCTGTTGGCACATTATAAAATTTATTAGGGCCAGCAAGATTATTATTTCTGACTGTAATACAATGCAACTTATACATTACTTATTATAATACTATATTTTTTCCTCCTACAAACCTGTAATTACTTTTTTTAGCCTGTTTAAAAAATAAATAAATATAAAAAAAAATGCAGGCAAACTAAAATAGGCGGCATTAATCGGTTAAAATCTTGTTACTATTGTGGGGTTAACAGTAAGTTATAATTATTATATACTTAGGAACAGAGGCCTGGTCCTAATCTGGCCTACTCCAGGGTTTTTTTATTTTTTTATTTTCCCATTTGCATCTGAAAATTGACTTTGTTCCGCACCTTCACTTTCGCACGCTCAACCTGCCTCGCCGTTGCCTCAGCTGTGGACGATGTAAATGTTTGATATAAAGGTTGAATGTCCCATTTTTATACAGGAATTGTTCATGTGAAAAAAAGAAAAAAAAAAAAAATCGATTATAAAAAATTGTTATTCCAAATGACCTTTTTAACAATATAATTATCACTCTTAACATGCACTGTGACATTTTAAAAACCCTTTTTACTTATAAACCTACCTTGAGATTTTAAAGTCAGTTTAATAATATTGAAGTTCAGTTTTGGTTAAAAGAATGAATTATGGCAAAATTGTCAATATTTCTCAGATATAAAGGCTAGATGTTTTTAATTTATATAGTTTAAAAATTCTCGTTAATAAAACACCATGCAGTGTTTGGTTAGTCGTTTACCTGTTCCTTTATTTTGACAGACAATTCTACTTCTTGGGAAAATATATTTGTCTGTTACACTGAGTAAAAGAATTGTTGCTTTTTTTATAAATTATTTTCTTTATTTTAAGTAAAACGTGAGGCACCTGTATAATTTCGTTCCCATTATTTGAGGCCTAATTTAAACAAGAAACGAATAATTAACCTGCACCGAATTTAGCTAAATGCATTGAAAGTGTAAGAATGGACGATTTAATAAAACGTTCTCATTTTGTGTTTAAACTCAAGTTCTCTCATTATAATCCACAAAAATACCACACGATGTCAATAAGATCTTCATTAATTTACAACTTCAGTGATTTTAAAGGGAGCCATCTTTACTTTCTTTCATATAATTTAATACCAAAAAAATAAAATTGGCAGGCGGCGCATTTAAATGCATGTGTGTAACTTTGTCTGCTGGCAAAGATTTGCGCGGCGCGATTGATGCTGAGTGTGCAACAACGTCACAATTTATTCTTATTTGTTTAATCTTCATTACAACTATTGGTATTGGTTTTATTTTTGGATAACGTTTTGCATTAAAAAAATAATTTACGTTGTAATGCATATGCCAATGGTGGATTATTATTCATATTCCAATGTGTTGGTGGCAAACAATTATTAATGCGCATGCAGGACAGGGAGCGCCGCTCTAGACTCCTTGAACTTGCGTTTCCTGATAATTAAATTTAAACTTAAAATTGTGGTGTCTCAATTACATGAGAAATATATCAGGCAGAAAGCTGTGAAATGTATTTTTAAAAACTAATCATATTCATAACGAAGCATTATGGATATCTGTCAATGTTTTATTTCTCTTTAAAGGCGATTCCCATTTGGAAAGAGTAAGCACTGTGTAATTTCAGATCTTGCAGCCGAACAAGAAAAAAAAATTTGTATTCTTAATTAATATTAAAATTATCTAAGTCCAGCTTTTTTTTAATTAACTTATAATAACTACTTCTTTCTACCTGCCTTGTTGCATACAGTAGTCAACTTTGAAGTGTATCAAAATGGTTCTTGAGACGCAGGAATATATTACGGCTCAAAATGGACGACATATTGTTGCTATCTGGTTGTGGCATCTGCAAGTTTGAGAGGGGTGAGATATACATAATGAGGAGGGGGATTGGAAGAAGAGAACTACCCTCATAAGACCACTGTGCTATGAACAATAACGATATTTCACTACCTTTTAGCTCGCTTGCCGTGGATCGAAAAAGATTCTTCAAAATTGGCCCTAACCAAAATGGACCCCCGCCCAATCGTCCTGATCTAAACCTGTTCTTGCAGTTTGGATACCCTCTAAACAACTGTTCCTATGAAATGTGAACAAGGGTGATTCATGCCTTTATCTCGCAGCAGAACCACAAGCTATACAGAACACTATAAACCCCGCCCCATATTACCCCCTCACATACTGAACTGAGAACAATCGGTCACTGTTTTTGGGCTTATTTTAATGACGGTGTGTTTTCATGTTACTGGGTTGAAAACATGCTGCACTCACAAGCAGACCTACTTTCTTTTTATTTCATTATATTGTCCTGCTTCACGAGCGCGCGGGACTCGCGCTCAACTGACCCGAGCGTCAAAGTCCGCAAGTTTTGAGTATAACTAAATCAATTTGATTTGATCAAATACAGACTTACTGATCATGAGGCCCAAGTTGTAGCAAGACAGTGAAAAACATTTCGTCTACCTGAGGAAAGACGTTTTCCATTGTAAGTGTAATGCTGTTAAACTAGAGAGTGTAAAATGGATAGAGAGAGAGAGAGAGAAAGAGAGAGAGAGAGACAGAGGAGAGAGAGAAACCGTGTTGGCTAAGTTCCTAAACTTGGAGCTCCTTATATTGAAGTACAGCATCCCAACACCAGACGCAACTACCATCTCTCAGTGTTTCTTGTACAATTTTGAAAAGTATTGTTTTTTTTTTTTTGTTTATTTCACACAGGCTATATGGTTGGAAATAATATTTTCGTTCAAAACTTAGTGCCATTTTTGTAAAAAAAAAAAAAAAAAACTCTTTATTGGCTAACGTTCATAGACTTTCAGCTTGTTATCTTTTTAAAATCCCATAACATTTGTAATTTCACAGTACACCACCTCAAATCACTAACATTTAAAGTCCTATTCTATAATGGTCAAATTTTATCTTAGATCCAATGGCACTTTATAATGACATTATTTTTTTTATTTTAATTTATTTTATTTCTTTATTTTTTTTGAATAATTGTAGCCTACTGCATAAATAGTGAAGCAAAACAAATATGAATAATATTTGGATCGTCCCTTATTTTTTCCCTTTATTTTCTTAAAGAATAAACATGTGATAACATATTAATTAACTTCAGAAGAAGTAAATTTAAGCAATTAAAAAAACCTGATAACATATTATTAATTCATAGAAATCTATTAGCAAATTAAAACCGTTTTTAAAAATTGAACTTCAATACTATTAGGGGACTGACTTTAAAAATCTCAGAGTTTATAAGTTAAAAAGGGTAAAATGTCACAGTGCACTAAAGTTAAATAGTTCTAATTATATTGTTAACCAGTTCATTTAGACTAACAATATAATTCGATAGGTTTTTTTTTTTTTTAAATGAACATCCTGCATAGAAATGGGACATCAACCCTTATATTAAACATTTTGGAAATCGTCCACAGCATAGCCACGTCCGACGAGGCAGGTTGAGCGTTCGGCGGAATGTGCTGCACCAAAGTCATTTTCAGATGCAGATGAAAATAAATTAAAATAAAAAAACCCTGATAGCCTAGATTAGGCCCAGACTCTGTTCCTAAGTATACCACAATTATAATTACTGTTAACCCAGTAACAATTTTTAATGTATAAAATGCTTACAAAAGCTTTAACAGAGATGTCTAGAGGGTATTTAATAGGTCTGCCTCCCACCGTAAGATTTTTTCTAGTTACTAGTCCTTCATTTGTCATTATTCAACTAATCGCAGGATTATATTTATATATCTATAATCCCATAATGAGCCTTAATATATTTCATGCCGCTCAAGCACATGCATTACTAAGTTTGCCACAAAGCACAGGCAGAAGTAGCCCAATAATTGTGAAAAATTTATTAATAAACAAATGTTTTCTTGTCGGCTGCAAGATGAAATTCACAGTGCTGACTCTCTCCACATGAACGCCCGATAAAGAGAAATACAACCTCTGTCACAGATTACATAATGCTTTCTTCGTTCTGAATTGATTCGTTTAAAAGACATTTCAAGCCTGTTCTGTAGATATATATTTATCATTTATGTGAGACACCACAAATTTTAAGTTAATTCATTATCAGGAAAAATTTCAAGTGATCTAGAGGTCTTACCCCCGTCCTGTACATTAATAATTTTCGCATCAAACACTTGAATATGAAATTAACACCCACATTTCGCATATGCATTACAACGTAATTTATTTTTACATGCAATTATCCAAAATAAAAACCAAACAAGATTTGTAATGAAGATAAAAACAAATGAGAATAAATTGCTGGCAATGCACTTCAGTATCATTACGCCAGTCTGCACGCAGACAAATTTACACACCTGCATTTCTAAAATGTGGCTGCAATTTTTTATTGTTACTACTTAGAATTATATGAAAACAAGTAAAGAAGGCTCCCCTTTAAAATCACTGAAGTTGTCAATTAATGAAGCTCTTATTATTTACATGTCAGGTGTATTTTGTTGATTATAATGAAAGAACTTGAGTTTTAAACACGGAGAACGCTTTATTAATCCCTCATTCATTCTTTAGAGATCTTCAATGATTAAGTTAAATCGTGCAGGTTTGATTTATCTGCTTCTTGTTTTAGTGAGTCTTAATAATAGGAAAACGCAATTATACAGTGCCTCAATGCTTACTAAAAATAAAAGAGGGCCGAATTTATATAAACACGAACAATTTCTTAATCAGTCTACAGACAAATATATTTTCCCAAGAAGCTGTCTACCGTACAGTGATTGCGGTAACGAATAACAAAAATGCATGTTGTTTTTTATTAAAGGAATTTAAAATATGTAAAATTAAAATATAGTACTAATATATGAGAATATTGACATTTTGTTATAAATCCATGTAGCCTAGCTCTGATGCAAAGTAAACCACAATTTCTTTTGAATAATATAACACATAATCTATTATATAAATAATTACTGCACACTTAGTAAATTCGTCAAATCTAATAATATTGGTGTAATACTGTGTAGCTTAGAGAAAAATATAAACACACGGGCACAGGCTTGACCTTTTATCCCGTTTGAATTCATTTACTAAGAAATGCCACCATAACTCTCATAATTACCAAACTTTAATCTGTGAATATTAAACATTTTAACTATAGTGTTTTTCTTGTAATTTTCCTGACTGCAGCGTCACAATGTAAACACATCAGCCGGTGCAAAGCTGTCCTGGCTTGTGAAAATGTGCTTTGATGCGCTTGTTTGAAAACTTGTGATTAAGCCGC